>NC_038255.2:12852110-13087646 GCF_000004515.6 Glycine max
ATTGTACATGCAAACAGAATTGACCTAAAATATTAAACTAGATATCCAACAAAACTAACAAAATTAACAAAACCGACAAAACTAGCAAAACCAAAGAACACTCCCCCCTCCCCCCCCCCCCCCCAATACTTAAACAACACATTGTCCTCAATGTAGCACAATTAAAAGATTAAAAGCAATTAAACCATCAAATAAAATCGGACAAGTGTAATAAAAGCAAACAAGGAGATAGGAAAAGAAGAACTCCCTAAGTCATGGGGGAGGAAGAGTAGGGTGGAGTAAGGAAGTGTCTTCCACCACTACGTCCACTAAAGAAGGGTTTGTGAGGAATGGCTTAAGTCGGTGTCTGTTGACCTTGAAGCTCTTGTTTGCGGAGTCGCTTTTGATCTCAACTATACCATAAGGAAAAACATTAGTAACAACAAAAGGACCAATCCACTTAGACCTCAACTTACCACTCATGAGCCCAAGCCTAGAATTATACAATAACACTTTTTGCCCAACCATGAAGTCCTTCTTAATTATCATGCTATCATGGAACTTCTTGGTCTTTTCTTTGTAGAACTTGGCATTCTCGTAGGCTTCTAGGCGGATCTCATCTAACTCACTCACTTGCAACTTTCTTTCCTCACCAGCTTGATCCATAGAGAAGTTGCAGGTCTTCACTGCCCAGTATGCTTTGTGCTCAATCTCCACTAGAAGATGACATGCCTTTCCAAAGATAACCCGATAAGGAAATATTCCTATAGGTGCTTTGTAGGCAGTCCGATGTGCCCAAAGAGCATCATCAAGCCTGGTACTCCAATCTTTCCTGCTTGGTTGCACAATCTTCTCTAAAATTCTCTTGATCTCCATATTAGAAATTTCTGCCTGTCCATTGGTTTGAGGATGGTATGGTGTGGATACTCTGTGTACAACCCCGTACTTTTTAAACAAGGCATGCATTGATTTTTTGCAAAAATGGGTTCCTTGATCACTAACGATTGCTTTAGGTACTCCAAACCTGCAAAACAGATTACATCTGACAAAATCTACAACAACCTTAGCATCTTTAGTTCTAGTGGACTTGACTTCCACCCATTTTGAAACATAATCAACTGCAAGGAGAATGTAAACATAACCAAAAGAGACAGGAAAATGGCCCATGAAATCTATGCTCCAGACATCAAACACCTCACAAAATAGCATTGGTTGCTGAGGCATTTGTTGTCGCCGTGTAAGTGCACTTCCTGCTCTCTGACACTGCTCACAAGTGCTACAAATCTTCCACGCATCTTTAAAGATGGTGGGCCAATAAAAGCCATAGTCAAGCACTTTCCGAGTTGTCCTTTGAACACCCAGATGACCTCCTGGTGCGGAAGAATGATAGAACCGCAGGACTGAGTCAGTCTCATGATCTGGAATGCATCGTCTAATGACCTGATCACTGCACAATTTCCACAAGTAGGGGTCATCCCAAATAAAGTGCTTAGCATCACTTTTAATTTTATCTTTTTGAGCTTTAGATGCTAAGGGAGGTGTCATACCCTAATTTCGTCCGGGGACCATTGTTTGGTGGCATGCAATTTTCGTTTGACCACATCGAGGTACTTGGCACCCATCGTTAGGCAATTCGTGAAGTTCCATGACATGCCGGAAATCAAAAGAAAGCATCGTTGCACAATTCGTGGAGTTCCGTGACATGCCGGAAATCAAAAGAAAGCATCGTTGCATAATTCGTGAGGTTCCGTAACATTCCAGAAGTAAAAAAAAAAGGGATGGTTGCATAATCCGTAAAGTTTTGTGACATTACGGAAAAAAAAACAAGTATCGTTACGTAATCCGTAAGGTTCTGTAACGTTACGGAAAAAGAATAAGCAAAGAAGGGGGGTGAACTTATCAAGATAGGGGTGTAAATAGCAATTCGAATCTAGGCCCTTCCGGAACATTTTGGAAGTTGGGTTGCTTAAGGAGGAAGCAACTGGGCGGTAAGCTCCTCCACGTTTTTGAAAAATGGTTTCCGGGGCTTTCGTGGCTTCCGTAATGCTTCCGTAAAATTTTTGAAAATCTTGGGTAAGCATATTCCACTTAACATTGGTGAAAGGGAAGAGAAAAAAGATGAAAATCAAATCCGAAACACTTTCGTAAGGCTTCCGTAACTTTTCCGTAAAATACGAAAAAGGGGGTGAACTTAGTAATTCGGGTGCGCTTAGAAATCTTCTTCATTATGTCTCTGGGCGGCAAGCACCTCCTTTTTTTCCTATAAATAGGGGAGGGGGGAACTATTTCAAAAATGTTCAAGACCCCTTGGCTATGCATTTCGGCTATTTTGGGCATAAAAACACGTTTTCCTGAAGAAAAATCGAGTCGAAGTGCTTCCGTAACACCTCCGTAAGCGATTCTGTGGAAATTCTTCATCGTTCTTCGTCGTTCTTCACCGTTCTTCATCCATTCTTCCTTCTTTCTTTGTTCTTCAACGGGTAAGTTTTTGAATCCGAGACTTTCAATTCATTTCTTGTTTTGTGTACTTTCACTTTAATTTCGTTTACTTTCAGTTTTCTTTTCTTCCGTTTTTAACGTGCTTTAGTCCTTTACTTAAGTCATTTTCTCGCCTAATCAAAAAATAAAATAAATTTCCACCGATCATTTGAATTGTAACATCCGTTAATTTCTGTTAAAATGAAATTCGATCGTTCGGTCATGCCGTAGCCACGTTGGAAACCAAAAAGAGGTAAAATAATAATGTAATAATCAAAAATATCTTTTAGTAAAATAAATCAAAAAAATCAATCGGACGTTTTTCTTTGGGATTTCTCTTTCTTAAATCGAATCGACTAATAACCAAAGTGAAACTAAGGCTAAAATCAATTCATAAACCAAACTTTTGTCATCGCCTAAAAAAGCCATTTTCAAAGGTTAAGTGTAGATTTTTAAAAGGCCTAAAATCAATATGTAACTTTGTTACCTCTTTCAAAAATAAAGAAATCATTAATGGTCCAATGCCTTGATGTTTTCTCACTTTTCAAAAGAATCGAAAGATTGTCTAATGGCCCAACGCCTTAAATGAACTTTCATTCAATAAAAACTAAAAGATAACTTAACCAAAACGCTTTGTTCACAAAAGAACTACGTAGGTCTGATTTTCTCATCACAATTGAGGAATACGTAGGAGCAAAGGGAAACGCCCTTGACAACCACAAAAAGATAAAAACATAAAAAGGCATAAAAAAGACATAAGAACGTAAAAAGGGAAAAGAATATAAATTGAAGTCATATTTGCACATTTGATTAAAGGTTGTCGTCTCTTGTGGCGGACGCGTGGGGTGCTAATACCTTCCCCGTGTGTAAATACAACTCCCGAACCTTTCACTTAAAGTTTGTAGGCTACGTCTTTTATGGTTTTTCCGACGTTTTCCTCAAATAAACGTTGGTGGCGACTCCGCGCTTATTCCTTTCTTGGAAGACGCACCCGCGAGCCCCGCGAGCCCTCCCGCCGAAGGGTAGGTTGCGACAGGAGGAAAAGCATAAGCAATTAAATAATTGACAATGTTAGCAAACCAGGGAGTAGAAGAAGAATCAGAAATACTATACAATATATACAAATGATCATCCGGGAAATCATCCTGAATGGGTGAGTCCTCATCGACACATGTTTGATCCGACTCAAATGATCAACAACTAAATTTTGTGCTCCGCTCCTATCACGGATCTCCAAGTCAACCTAGGCTTTGAATCAGCCTTCTTCAACAAGTGCTTTAGAGCTGCATGGTCAGTGTAAACAATAATGCGAGTACCAAGCAAATAAGAACGAAATTTTTCAATAGCAAAAACTATGGCTAGTAGCTCTTTCTCAGTAGTAGTATAATTCGCTTGGGCAACATCTAAAGTCCTAGAAGCATAATATATCACCCTAGGCAATTTATCAATTTTCTGAGCAAGGACAGCCCCTAATGCATAATTTGATGCATCACACATAAGCTCAAAAGGGGCTGTCCAGTCGGGTGCTTGGATGATGGGGGTGGTAGTCAGTGCTATTTTGAGGCAATCAAAAACCTCTTTGCATTTATCATTAAAGTCAAACTCCACCTCCTTTTGCAACAAGTTGGACAGTGGAAGGGTTGCTTTGCTAAAATCTCTTATAAAGCACCTGTAGAATCCTGCATGACCAAGAAAAGATCGCACCTCTCGCACGCAAGAGGGGTAAGGCAATTGTGAAATAACAGAAATTTTTGCAGGATCTACTTCAATGCCCTTATTGGAAATAATGTGGCCTAAAACTATACCTTTCTCAAACATAAAATGACATTTTTCAAATTTTAGAACAAGGTTAGTTTCAATGCATCTATTCAAAACCTTTTCCAGACTATCCAAACAAACATCAAAAGAGGATCCATATACAGTGAAATCATCCATAAACACCTCTATGCAATTTTCTAAAAAATTACTGAAAATACTGATCATGCACCGCTGGAAGGTACCAGGGGCATTGCATAGGCCGAAAGGCATCCTCCTATAGGCAAAAGTGCCGAAGGGGCAGGTGAATGTGGTCTTTTCCTGATCCTCAGGAGCAATAGTGATTTGCATATAACCAAAAAAACCATCAAGGAAACAGTAGTGAGATTTACCTGTCAGGCGTTCAAGCATCTGGTCAATGAATGGCAGGGGAAAATGGTCCTTTTTGGTTGCCTGGTTCAGCCTCCTATAGTCGATGCAGACTCTCCAACTGTTCTGCACCCGAGTAGGAATCAGCTCCTCCTTCTCATTTTTCTTCGGGACTACCTGGATGGGACTCACCCATTGGTTGTCAGAGATAGGATAAATGATTTCAACTTGTAAAAGCTTGGTTACCTCCTTCTTTACTACATCAAGAATCATCGGGTTGAGTCTTCTCTGTGGCTATCTTACTGGTTTAGCCCCATCCTCTAAATTTATTCGATGTATACATGTGGATGGGCTAATACCAGGAATGTCTGCCAGGGTCCAGCCTATAGCCTTCTTATGCTTCTTGAGAACAGATAACAACTTCTCCTCTTGTTCATCAGCAAGGGAGGCAGATATAATTACTGGAAAAACTTTTGCTATCATCCAAGTAAGCATATTTTAAATTTGATGGCAGAGGCTTCAATTCTGGTGCGACCGGCTGGATAGTGGTAGAAAGAGATGGTTTCTCAGCCTGTACCTCATAAAGAAAGTCAGAGGTATGTGTACACCCTGAAACACGGTTAGTTCTATCTGACTCTATAAAATCAATCTCAAGAGGTAAAACATCACCAGACATGTAATCAAATCAATTTCAGATTCATTCTCAGCATCAAATTCAGGCATATGATCAAGTGCAATTTTAGACTCAATGCATGAAGAGTGACAGGCATGCAGATTAGAATAAAGATCACTCATGTATTCATCAACAACATGGTCAATTATTTCAGCACGAAATACAGAAAGATCTTCAGATGGGTGTTTCATAGCATCGAGAATATTAAAATGAACAGTTATATCACCAAACTCCATAGATAGTGTGCCTGCATATACATCTATCTTAGTTCTAGCAATTTTCATAAAGGTTCTGCCTAGAATGATGGGAACTGATCCTTGAGAAAATCCCTCCTCCATATTTAAAATATAAAAATCAACAGGGAAAATCAGTTCACCAACTCTAACTAAGACATCCTCTATGAAACCAGCAGGATAGGCAACACTTCTATTAGCTAAATGAATTACCACATTAGTTGACACCTGTCATACCCTAATTTCGTCCGGGGACCTTTGCTTGATGACGTGCGACCATTCTTTGGTCCTTATGAGGTGCTTGGCACCCATCATTAGGCAATTTATGAAATTCCAGGACATGCCGAAAAACCAAAAAAATATTGATGCACAATCCGTAAGTTTCCGTGACACACCGGAAATCAAATGGAAGCATCGTTGCATAATTAAGTGAGGTTCCGTAACATTCCGTAAGTCAAAAAGGGGATGATTATGTAATCCGCAAGGTTCCGTAACATTACGGAAAGAAAACAAGTATCGTTACGAAATTCGTAAGTTTCCGTAACTTTACGAAAAAAGAATCACCAAAAAACAGCAGAGGGGGGTGTACTTAGTAAAAAGGGGGGTGCAAATAGCACCCAGGCCCATTTGGGCCCTCCAGAAGATTCCTCCAGAAGGCGGTTGCTTCTGGAGGAAGCAACCCTGCTCGCCTGGGCGAGCTGAGCTCGCCTGGGCGAGCTGGGCGGCAACCACCTCCCCTATTTTGCTATAAATAGGGGAGGAATGCAAGAAGAAAAGGGTCCAGCCCCTTAGGCACTTCTCTCTCTTTCGAATTTGCTTGGAAAAATCGTTTCCGTGAAGAAAATCTAAGCCGAGGCGCTTCCGAAACGTTTCCGTAACGTTTTCCGTGAGGAATCTCGCAAAGGTTTCAACCGTTCTTCGACGTTCTTCATTCGTTCTTCATCGTTCTTCGATCTTCAACGGGTAAGTACCTCGAACCAAGCTTTTCGATTCATTCTATGTGCCCGTAGTGGTCCACATTGTGTTTCGTGCATTTTTATTCTCGTTTTGTTTACTTTTTGTACCCCCTGTTGACGTGCTTAAGCCATTTTACTTAAGTCATTTCTCGCTTAACTTAAAAATAAAATAAATTTCCACCGAACGTTTGAATTGTATTATCCATTAACTTCGGTTAAAATCAATTCCGACCGTTCGGTCGTGCCGTAACCACGTTGGAAATCAAAAAGAGGTAAAAAATAATATAATAATCAAAAAACATCTTTTAGTAAAATAAAGCGGAAAATCAATCGGACGTTTTCTCTTTGGGATTTCTCATTCTTAATCGAATTGATTAATAACTAAAGTGAAACTAAGGCTAAAATCAACTCGCCTAGTCAAGCTCGTCCACAAAAATAGGCTTTTGAAGTTTGTCATTTCAATTTCTCACTAAGTAAAATGGATCATTTTTTAAGGTCCAACGCCTTAAATGATCACCACTTAAGTAAAAAAGAATCACTTGACAAAAAGAAAGAACTACGTAGGTCTGAGTTCCTCATTGAGGATACGTAGGAGCAAAAGCCCCGCTTTTGTCGACCACCACAAGAGATCGTTAATGGTCCAATGCCTTAACGTTTCTCTCTTTTCAAAAACAAGAGATCGTTAATGGCCCAATGCCTTAACGTTTCTCTCCTTTCAAAAACAAGAGATCGTTAATGGTCCAACACCTTAACATTTCTCATCTTTCAAAATCAAAAGACCGTTTAATGGTCCAACACCTTAAATGACCTTTTGTTCAAATAAAAACATATTTTGCAAAAAAGACAAAAACAAACTTAACCAAACACTTTGTTCCAAAAGAACTACGTAGGTCTGATTTTCTCATCCCAAATTGAGGAATACGTAGGAGCAAAGGGAAACACCCTTGTCGACCACAAAAAAGGAAAAAATATAAAAAGGGTATAAAGGATATAAGAACATAAAAGGGAACATAAAAATCAAAGTCATGTTTGCACATTCGATTAAAGGCTGCCGTCCCTTGGGACGGGCGTGTGGGGTGCTAATACCTTCCCCGTGCGTAAATACAACTCCCGAACCTTTCACTTAAAAAGTTCGTAGATCGCGTCTTTTCCGGTTTTTCCGACGTTTTCCTCAAATAAACGTTGGTGGCGACTCCGCGCGTATTCCTTTCGTGGAACACGCATCCCGCGAGTCACGCGTCGCCCTCCCGCCGAAGGGTAGGTTGCGACAACACCAAAGGACCTAGAGATAGAGAATTAAAAATAGACAGAGGCATAACACTAATAGAAGCTCCTAAATCTAGCATGGCATTGTCAAACTTACTGTTCCCTATAATACAAGGTATGCTGAATGTACCTGGATCTTTACATTTTTCAGGGATTTGGGGGATAGATTTACCAATCAATGCGGAGACATTTCTACCCATGCTAATTCTTTCACTTCCTTTAAGCTTCCGCTTATTAGTGCACAGCTCCTTCAAGAATTTAGCATATCTTGGAATTTGCTTTATTGCATCCAGCAGAGGTATGTTTACCTCTACTTTTCTTAATGTTTCCAAGATCTCCTTCTCTGCCTCTTCCATTTTTTTGTTAGGAATTGCTCTTGGAGGGAATGGAAGAGGGATATGTTGCTTCGATAAATCAGAATTACCAATGGAAGATTCACCTACACAGAAATTGTTTGATAACTTACTCTTTAAATTTTTGTCATCATCTTTTACTGGAGTAGAGTGAAGTTGGGCAGGTTTATTTGTGGATGAGGAAGGTGCTACTGGTTGAGGTTCTTGACACTGCTTTCCCGACCTCAATGAAATGGCACTCATGTTTTTGGGATTTTGGACAGATTGAGAAGGCAGCTTGTCAGAATTCTGGGACTGTTGTTAATTTAACTGTGTAGCCAATTATCCCATCTGATTAGTTAAGCTCTGAATGGAAGCTCTGGTCTCTTGTTGAAACTGCATGTTTTGCATAGTCATTTGCCTCACAAGTTCTTTAAGGGAAGGTTGCGGAGGAGACTCAACTGTTTGCTGTTTGTGGGGCTGTTGCTATTGTTGGATTGGTGGAGGAACGTATGGTCTGCTTGGGCCAGCAACATTTTGGAAGGAAGGAGTAGGTTGCTATTGTTGTTGTTGAGGGCTAGATTGATGGAAGCTTCCTTGTGGGGCTTCTATGGAGGCTGGATCTTTGAGCTTCAATGAGGTCCTTTAATGGTGATTTTCCACCATGGAGATGCAGTGGAAGACAAAGGAGAAGAGGTGAGAGGAGGCGCCATCCACTAGGGAATAAGCCATGGAAGAAGGAGCTTCACCACCAAGATGAGCCTTGGATAAGAAGCTTGGAGAGGATGCTTCAATGGAGGAAAAGAAAGAGGTAGAGAAAGAGAGAGGGGGGAGCACGAAATTGAAGGAAGAAAAAGGGAGAGAAGTTGAACTTTGAGTTGTGTCTCACAAGACTCTCATTCATCAAAGTTGCAACAAGTGTTACACATGCTTCTATTTATAGACTCGGTAGCTTCCTTGAGAAGCTTTCTTGAGAAAAATTCCTTGAGAAGCTTCTTTGAGAAAGCTTCCTTGGCAAGCTAGAGCTTAGCTACACACACCACTCTCATAACTAAGCTCACCTCCTTGAGAAGCTTCCTTGAGAAGATTCCTAAAGAAGCTATAGCTTAGCTACACACACCTTTCTAATAGCTAAGCTCACCTCCTTGAGATGAGAAGCTAGAGTTTAGCTACACACCCCTATAATAGCTAAGCTCACCCCCATGACATAATACATGAAAAAACAAAAAAAGTCCCTACTACAAAGACTACTCAAAATGCCTCGAAATACAAGGCTAAAAACCTATACTACTAGAATGGCCAAAATACAAGGCCTAAACGAAGGACAAACCTATTCTAATATTTACAAAGAAGAGTGGATCCAACCTTGACCCATGGGCTCAAAAATCTACCCTAAGGTTCATGAGAACCCTAGGGCCTTCTTTAGTAGCTCTAGCCCAAGGCTCTTGGAGTCTTCTATCGAATACCCTTGGGGGGTAGGATTGCATCATAGACCATCTGAGATTAGGGTGATTCCTCCATCCGAGATTGTATCTATTGCTGGAGAGGTCATAATTGTTCTCCTGTGGTTTATTTTCCTGCTGAGGTTGAGGAGGTCTGTTGTAAATGTTTACAGCATAAGCTTCAGACTGCTTAATTGATCCAGGTTGCTGCATAGAAGGGCAAAGGTCTGTATGGTGGTCAGCAAAGGAGCATAAACCACAGACTCTTGCGACAGGTACAGAATTTTGATTCAAGGCCAGTTGGGTTACCAGGTTAACCAATGCATCTAGTTTACCTTTAAGCTTCTTGGTTTCAGCTGATGAAGATGAATTCGTGGCTACTTCATGCACTCCTCTAATGACAATAGCATCATTTTTGGCACTAAATTGCTAGGAGTTGGAAGCCATCTTCTCAATTAAATTCCTGGCTTCAACAAGGGTCATGTCTCCAAGGGCTCCACCACTAGCAACATCTATCATGCTTCTCTCCATGTTACTGAGTCCTTCATAAAAATATTGGAGAAGAAACTGCTCCAAAATCTGGTGGTGAGGGCAACTGGCACATAGTTTTTTAAATCTCTCCCAATATTCATATAGGCTCTCTCCACTGAGTTTCCTAATGCTTGAAATATCCTTTTTGATGGTCGTGGTCCTGGAAGCAGGGAAAACATTTTCTAAGAATACTCTCTTGAGGTCATCCAAGCTCGTGATGGATCATGGAGCAAGGTAATAAAGCCAGTTCTTTGCCACTCCCTCTAAAGAATGAGGAAAGGCCTTCAGAAATATATGATCCTCCTGGACATCTGGGGGTTTCATGGTGGAGCAGACAATATGGAATTCTTTCAGATGTTTGTGTGGGTCTTCACCTGCAAGGCCATGAAACTTTGGAAGCAAATGGATCAGTCCAGTTTTAAGAACATATGGGACATCCTCATCAGGGTACTGGATGCACAGGCTTTCATAGGTGAAATCATGTGCAGCCATTTCCCTTAGAGTCCTCTCACGGGGTGAAGGTTGTGTCATGTTCTCAGAATGTTCAAAATTATAATGCTCAAAATCAGGATGTTCAAAATCACCAATAACAGAATGCACAGACTCTCCAGTAACAGAATGCTCAGGATGCTCAAAAGGTATAAAATGATGTCTAACTAATCTATGAAATGTCCTATCTATCTCAGGATCAAAGGGTTGTAAGTCAGATGGATTGCCTCTAGTCATACACTACATTCAGCATGCATAACTAGTTACCTTCTTATGCAAGTAACAGTGTAGGTTTGAACTACAACTACCATTAAATGATATCCAAATGACTTGAAATTTTGTGAGCAACCTTATAAAATGATGAGAAGATAGAACAAAAAATTTCAAACGAAAATTCAAAGTCTAACTATAGAAGCTAAAAATGATAAGTTAAGAAAAATAAGAGAATAATACTTGGAAAATAAAAAAAATTGATAGAATCGCAATTTTTGGAAGAAGGAGACCTCAGCCAGCCTACGTTGGGCTTCCATGGCATGGGAGATTTTTTTCTACCCCAAATACATATATAATAATAGCGATTCTGATAACCAGAGCAAAAGTTATGACCGTTTGAAGTTTTGACAAAAATCAAATTTTCTACTTTTTTGGAACTTTCAAATCTGACCAAACTAAGGGCTCCAGCTATTTTTCCCACAAAATATGGATCAAAAGAAGCGACCACAAAAAAAATTCAGTCAAAAATAACAACTATAGCTATCAAAACAAAAAATCCTAATTAATTCAGCAAGTGTGGTCTCTAAATCTGTCGCTAAGGGATTTGCACTACTGCCCTGTTTTCCAGTTCAACAAAAGTGATCGCTAAATCCGTCGCAACGCACTATTCTCAGCAAAATACAAAAACTGCAACAGGAGAAGCGCTTAACAGAAAAACTAAAACAGAACACACACTAAACAAAATAACAAGATGTTAAACAACACTAACACAATACTAACATAACACGAAAGCATTAAACGCAAAACAACTAAACATAAAACACGAATCACTAGCTATTATGAACCTTTGGACACTGCTCCCCGGCAACGGCGCCAAATTTGATCGAGGACGTACCCGAATCAAATAAACATTAAAATGCAGTAACTTAGAAGTGATCCTAGGTCGTTTCCCAACGAGCAATGATAAACCAAATGTTCATAATATACTTGCAGTAACAGTAACAATGGGGGGGTTGTTTGTTGTGTGAATTAAAGAACAAGGAAACTGGAATACAAAATTAATAATAGTAAAAACGTGTTGTTTCCTCTGATTTAGAAGCCATTCTCTTGTCCTAGGTTATGAAGAATTTGTCCCTAACAGTTAACCACTTAATCCAACCCTATTTTAATTTACTAAGCGAAAATCAATTTAGGGCTGTCAATATGTGATTAAGCAACACATACACCAATTAACCCCTTGTTCATTAAGCACAATCGCAATTTAAGCACAGAGGCAATTAATCGAACACGAAGCGTGCACAGATTAACAGAATGCATGTGGGTTAATTGGTGAAGGGAAAACTGCCAGGAAGCTACATTATAAACAGAACCTCGAAGAGAGTTAAGCTTCACCCTCAGAAGGAAACAACACCAGAAATTTAGCCTTCCATAATTTCAACCAAAAACAGAAAATGCAATTGAAACTAAAGACATAAATGTAAAATGAAACTGGAAATAGAAACGAGAATGAAACTAAAGCAGAACGTAAATGAAACTAAAGGTAGAAGAAGAAATAAAAACGAAATTGCAATTAGAAGCAGAGAATCGAAAAGTGCATTACGTGAACAATAGAAATAAGCTCAAAAACGTAAAACCCTAAACCCTATGCTCTGTGTTAATCTCCAAATCGATGGGGATCAAATCACCTGCAGTAGATCTTCTTTGCATACAAGAGAAATAGAATAACAGTTATCCAGTTCAAAAGAACAATAAATTTGTACAGTAACTAAAATATGAACAAAAAGAATTGATGAATCAAAGAGAAAAATATAAACCAATACAGTAAAACTGAACTGAACTTGCTTATATTCAAGGGAAATGAAACCCCTGCAGTTACTTTTTCTCCAATTTTCAACAAATATATTCAAGGGAAATGAAACACCGGAAAGTGCACCAGGTCATCAAGTATTTAAAATTAAAACGGAGTGATCTGAGTATCGAACTTAGGGAACTTGCTTATTAGACAGAGTTTTATTCAAAATTAAGGCATTGTTGGAACAACATTGATAAACTATGGTTAAAAACAGAAATAAACTACTTTTATGGTAAAAACAATAAATGCAAGTAAGTAAAAGTTGACAGCAATAGGTAAAAAGCGTTGGGTCTTTCTAACAAACATACTGATGCATATTAAGATATTTCTCTAATCGATCATGCTTTTGTGTTCTATGTTGTAACCTAAAATACTAAACCTTAATCCCTCATAAGTTTAGACTAATTTAACCTAAGCTTCGTCTACAGATACCTCTTATAAGACTAGGCTTAACTTAAATAGCATTATCATAACAGCATATTCAGAAAATCAAAACCCCAACAATCCATCCCTGGTAATGTGGTTATTCAGTCCTTTTTCTATCAAGTTCTAAGGCAACAGTACATTTCCCAATGCTAAAGTCACCTAACTGTACACACAAATGGGTGATCAGACCAAGAGCATGCAGAAATTAAGCATCGAACACATAAAACACAATTAATTAGATATTAAAGTAATTACATCAGTTGTTCCTTAGAAATCCCCAACAAGGGTGTTTAACCAGCCATTACAAAAAACCCCTAACACAAATGAGATTGAGAGTACAGAATAATTATTCCTTACACAAGAAAGGGGATCCCTCCTCCTCTTCTCAGCACCTCACAATCACTCTACAGCTCACTAATCTCTCTCTAATTGAAGAACCCTGGGCTTCTCTGCACAGCTGCTCCTCTTTGTTGCCTCCAAAGCACTATTCTCGAAGTCTGTGCCAAAATATGTAGCTCTGGTCTCTCACACTCGTACCCTAATTCTGACAATTCAAGCTTAAATAGGCTTAGCGTGAGTTAGTGGATTTGAGCTTAGCGTTAGTCATGCGCTGAGCCTGGCTAAAGACAACCATTGCGCTTCACGATTTTAGCCTCTTTTGACCTGAAATTGTGTAAATTTTATCATTAAAACACATGGGAGATACTCTAGAGATAGCTATAACAATAAAACAAGATTTATTTACAAATCCCTACAAAATAACTATAAATTGGGGGAAACTATACAAATTTTGGAAAATGTTTTCTATACCAAAGTTAGTCGTATAAGACGACTAACATCTTTTGAACTATGAATGGATAACATCTTCCAATGTACATGAATGGACTTCAAGGGAATGAAGCCATATATACTAATAAATTGTTTAAGTTCACAAGCACATGGTAGACCGTGAGTAAGTCTATGTGTGCAGTCACAAGCAAAACTATCAGTACCTATGGAGTCAACCCGATGCAACTCATGGAAAATGATGTCTTATGCTTCTCTTAATACAAAGTTGTGTAACTTCTTATACACTAGAGAATTAAACTTGTGCTCAACCACATTTATGCTTTTATGAAACAAAGCCTTAATCATCGCCCCGATGTCAAATAATTGGTGTACCTATTTGTTGTTGTGTTTCCAAGATGCATCACATGATCACAACCCACACTTGTACAAATTTTTCCTTAAAAGGCGTCAACCATGTATTTTGGACACAATAAAAAAATATTTTATAAAGTGTGCATCGATTTGTAAAGCTTTTTAGGCATTCATTATATGATTCTTCATCCGGAGACTACAACAATAGTTCCAAACACCCATGATATTTTGTCACTCGTTAACCATATCCACGAGGATTTTGCATTTTGCACTGAGATTCTTTGTAATGTGGAACACACATAACAAGTTGGTTGAAGAAGGAAATAGTCTCCAATGCATTCATGAAAGCAAATCCCATTCACTAACAATAACCTAAGGCGACACGTCATCTTTGACAAACAATCCTTTCACCTTACTTAAAGTCCATTCAAAATTATTCGTTCCCTCATAATTTAAATAAGTCACGGCAACAATCAAAGTCATGTTTGTAGAAGCATATGTTATATGAAGTTTTGATGATGCCAAAGATGAAAGCTACTCAAGATTGATCAAAGTCAAGATCACAAGAATTCAAGAGAAACGATGAACAATTAGTCTATATAATGTTAAAAGAATTCCTTAAAAGTGATTGCACAGGTTTGACCATAGGTTAATTTTTCAAAAACATCTTATAAAAGTTTTTAAGCAAAACTCTTTTTGTGAAAATCTGATTTTCTCTCTGGCCACATATTTGTAATCGATTACCAGTGAGGAAATTTTAAAAATAACTCCCAAAAGTCACAATTGATCACAAGATTTTTAAAGGCCACCAAAGGCCTATAAATAGGTGACGTGGGTGATGTGCCATCATTTTCTTCTATTTTCTAAACCCTTTTTGCACCATTTTAATTATTGATTGGTCTTAATTGTCAATTAATTAGGCAGTTTTATTATTTGGGCTCATTTAGCTAATTTGATGTTTTAAATCTAATTTCAGGAATTAATGAAACATTGGGCTTAATCCGGATTTTGGTTGTGGACTTGAAGAGAGCAAATAAAGCAGCGCTTACCTTAGTTAATTTCTAATTAGGAAATTTCGCAATTTTATTTTATGTTGTTCAGTGTTTATTTCGTTTTGGGCCAGAGTATTGTAATAGGGCCCAGTGACTTTGAGTGACTCTTTTTAAATAGCTGCCTTGGGATTCGTGCAGGGCATTTCTATTCTGCTATGCTATTTTCATTATTTAGAGCTTTGGTTTTAGGTTTTCACGTTTTTCTGTTCCCTTGTTACAGTTTTCATTCTTAATGCAAATTTCCGTTTTCTGCTTCTAATTACGAGTTCATTCTTGCTTCTTCTTCTACTTTCATTTACGTTTCTGTTCATTTACGTTTCTGTTCATTTACGTTCTTGTTCATTTACGTTTCTGCTTCATGCTTCATTTGCGTTTTCTGTTTGAATCCATGGAAGGCTAGATTTTTTGGTGTTGTTTCCTTTTGAGGACGAAGCCCAACTCTCTTTGAGGTTTCGTTTGTAATGTGGTTTCCTGGCAGTTTTCCCTTCACCAGTTATCCCAATTTCGTGAATATTAATCAGTGCACGCTTCGTGTTCGACTAATTGCCTCTGAGCCTAACTTGCGTTCATGCTTAATGGACGAAGGGCTAACTGGTGTATGTGGTGCCTAATCACGTATTGAAAACCCTAAGTTGATTTTCGCTTAGTAAATTGAAATAGGGTTGGATTAAGTGGTTGACTGTTAGGGACGAATTCTCCATAACCCAGGATAAGAGAGTGGCTTCTGATTCAGAGGAAACAACCCGTTTTTAATATTAGTGGTTTCGTATTCCATTTTATTTGTTCTGCTCTTTAATTACCAAACAACCAAATCCCCCCCCCCCCATCGTTACTGTTACTGCAAGTATATTATGAACATTTGGCTTGTCACTGCTCGTTGAGAAACGACCTAGGATCACTTCCTAGTTACTGCATTTTCATGTTTATTTGATTCGGGTACGGCCTCGATCAAATTTGGCGCCGTTGCCGGGGAGCAGTGTCCAAAGGTTCGTAATAGCTAGCTAGTGTTGTGTGTTTAATCCTTTCGTGTTTTATGTTTAATTGTTAGTATTGTGTTAGTATGTGTGTTAGTGTTGTTTAGTGTCCTGGTATTTTGTTTAATGTGTGTTCTGTTTCAGTCTTGGGTGTTTTGCTGTGAAGATTGTGCTTGAAAACAGAGTAGTAGTAGAAATCAGCTTGCGGAAAAACAGAGTAGTAGTAGAAATCAATTAGAGACGGATTTTAGCGACCACCCATGCTGAATTATTTGGGATTTTTTGTTTTAGTAGCTAGGGTTGTTATTTTTGGCTGAATTTTTTTGTGGTAACTTCTTTTAATCCATATTTTGTGGGAAAAATAGCTAGAGCCTTTAGTTTGGTCAGATTTGAAAGTTCCAAAAAACTAGCAAATTTTGTGTTTGTCAAAACTTCAAACGGCCATAACTTTTGCTCCGGTTATCAGAATCGCAATTATTATATATGCATTTGGGGTAGAAAAAAATTTCCTACGCTGTGGCAGCCTGCCGCAGGCCGGCTAAGGTCTCAATCATCCAAAAAAAGCGATTCTGTCAAAAGTTTTTTATTTTTCAAGTTTTATTCACTTATTTTTCTTAACCTACCAATTTTAGCTTTCATAGTTAGACTTTGAATTTTTGTCTGAAATTTTTTGTGCTATCTTCTCATCATTTTATAAGGTTGCTCACAAAATTTCAAGTCATTTGGATATCATTTGAGGGTAGCTGTAGTTCAAACCTACACCTTTATTTACATGACAAGGCAACTAGTTGTGTGCATGCTGAATGTAGTGTATGACTAGAGGCAATCCATCTGACTTACAACCCTTTGATCCTGAGATAGATAGGACATTTCATAGATTAGTTAGGCATCATTTTATACCTTTTGATCATTTTGAGCATTCCATAACTGGTGAATCTGTGCATTCTGTTATTGGTGATTTTGAACATCCTGATCTTGAGCATTATAATTTTGAGCATTCTGATTCTGAGCATTCTGATTTTGCACATTCTGAGAACATGGCACAACCTCCACCTCGTGAGAGGACTCTAAGGGAAATGGCTGCACCTGATTTCACCTATGAAAGCTTGTGCATCCAATACCCTGATGAGGATGTCCCATATGTTCTTAAAACTGGACTGATTCATTTGCTTCCAAAGTTTCATGGCCTTGCAGGTGAAGACCCGCACAAACATTTGAAAGAATTTCACATTGTCTGCTCCACCATGAAACCACCAGATTTCCAAGAGGATCACATATTTCTGAAGGCTTTTCCTCATTCATTAGAGGGAGTGGCAAAGGACTGGCTGTATTACCTTGCTCCAAGGTCCATCACGAGCTAGGATGACCTTAAGAGAGTATTCTTAGAAAAAATTTTCCCTGCTTCCAGGACCACAGCCATCAGGAAGGATATCTCAGGTATTAGACAACTCAGTGGAGAGAGCTTGTATGAGTACTGGGAGAGATTTAAGAAACTATGTGCCAGTTGCCCCCACCATCAGATTTCAGAACAGCTTCTTCTCCAATATTTTTATGAAGGACTCAGTAATATGGGGAGAAGTATGATAGATGCTGCCAGTGGTGGAGCCCTTGGAGACATGACTCCTGCTGAAGCCAGAAATTTAATTGAGAAGATGGCCTCCAACTCCAAGCAGTTTAGCGCCAGAAATGATGCCATAGTCATTAGAGGAGTGCATGAGGTAGCTACAAACCCATCTGCATCATCTGAAACTAAGAAGCTTGAAGGCAAACTGGATGCGTTGGTCAACTTGGTAACCCAGCTGGCCTTGAATTAGAAATCTGTACCTGTCGCAAGGGTTTGTGGTTTGTGCTCCTCTGCTGACCACCATACAGACCTTTGCCCTTCCATGCAGCAACCTGGAGCAATTGAGCAGCCTGAAGTTTATGCTGCAAATATTTACAATAGACCTCCTCAACCTCAGCAGCAAAATCAACCACAGCAGAGCAATTATGACCTTTCCAGCAACAGATACAACCCTGGATGGAGGAATCACCCTAACCTCAGATGGTCCAGCCCTCAGCAACAACAACAGCAGCCTGCTCCTTCCTTCCAAAATGCTGATGGCCCAAGCAGACCATACATTCCTCCACCAATCCAACAACAGCAACAACCCCAGAAACAACCAACAGTTGAGGCCCCTCCACAACCTTCCCTCGAAGAACTTGTGAGGCAAATGACTATGCAGAACATGCAGTTTCAGCAAGAGACCAGAGCCTCCATTCAGAGCTTAACCAATCAGATGGGACAATTAGCTACCCAATTGAATCAACAACAGTCCCAGAATTCTGACAAGCTGCCTTCTCAAGCTGTCCAAAATCCCAAAAATGCCAGTGCCATTTCATTGAGGTCGGGAAAGCAGTGTCAAGGACCTCAACCCGTAGCACCTTCCTCATCTGCAAATGAACCTTCCAAACTTCACTCTATTCCAGAAAAAGGTGATGACAAAAATCTACCTAACAATTTCTGTGCAGGTGAATCTTCTTCCACAGGTAATTCTGATTTGCAGAAGCATCACATTCCCCCTCTTCCACTCCCTCCAAGAGCAGTTTCCAACAAAAAAATGGAAGAGGCAGAGAAGGAGATCTTGGAAACGTTTAGAAAAGTAGAGGTAAACATACCTCTGTTGGATGCAATAAAGCAAATTCCAAGATATGACAAATTCTTGAAGGAGCTATGCACTAATAAGCGGAAGCTTAAAGGAAGTGAACGAATTAGCATGGGCAGAAATGTCTCCGCATTGATTGGTAAATCTGTTCCTCAAATTCCTGAAAAATGCAAAGATCCAGGTACATTCAGCATACCTTGTATTATAGGGAATAGTAAGTTTGACAATGCCATGCTAGATTTAGGAGCCTCTGTTAGTGTTATGCCTCTGTCGATTTTTAATTCTCTATCTCTAGGTCCCTTGCAGTCAACTGATGTGGTAATTCATTTAGCTAATAGAAGTGTTGCCTATCCTGTTGGTTTCATAGAAGATGTCTTAGTTAGAGTTGGTGAACTGATTTTCCCTGTTGATTTTTATATCTTGAATATGGAAGATGGATTTTCTCAAGGATCAGTTCCCATCATTCTAGGCAGACCCTTTATGAAAACTGCTAGAACTAAGATAGATGTTTATGCAGGCACACTGTCCATGGAGTTTGGTGATATAACTGTTCATTTTAATATTCTGGATGCTATGAAATACCCATCTGAAGATCTTTTTGTATTTCATGCTGAAATAATTGACCATGTTGTTGATGAATACATGACTGATCTTTATTCTAATCTGCATGCCTCTCACTCTTCATGCATTGAGTCTGAAATTGTACTTGATCATATGTCTGAATTTGATGTTGAGAGTGAATCTGAGAGTGATATTGATTGCATGCCTGGTGGTGGTGTTTTACCTCTTGAGATTGATTTTATAGAGTCAGATAGGACTAACCATGTTTCAGGAAGTACACATACCTCTGACTTTCTTTATGAGGTAAAGGCTGAGAAACCATCTCCTTCTACCACTGTCCAGCCGACCACACCAGAATTGAAGCCTCTGCCATCAAATTTAAAATACGCTTACTTGGATGATAGCAAGAGTTTTCCAGTGATTATATCTGCCTCCCTTGCTGATGAGCAAGAGGAGAAGTTGTTGTCAGTTCTCAAGAAGCATAAGAAGGCTATAGGCTGGACCCTGGCGGACATTCCTGGTATTAGCCCATCCACATGTATGCATCAAATAAATTTAGAGGATGGAGCTAAACCAGTAAGACAGCCACAAAGAAGACTCAACCCGGTGATTCTTGATGTAGTGAAGAAGGAGATAACCAAGCTTTTGCAAGCTGGAATCATTTATCCTATCTCCGACAGCCAATGGGTGAGTCCCGTCCAGGTAGTCCCGAAAAAGACTGGCCTCACAGTGATCAGAAATGAGAAGGAGGAGCTGATTCCTACTCGGGTGCGGAACAGTTGGAGAGTCTGCATTGACTATAGGAGGCTGAACCAGGTTACCAAAAAGGACCATTTTCCCCTGCCATTCATTGACCAAATGCTTGAACGCCTGGCAGGTAAATCCCACTACTGTTTCCTTGATGGTTTTTCTGGTTATATGCAAATTACTATTGCTCCTGAGGATCAGGAAAAGACCACATTCACCTGCCCCTTCGGCACTTTTGCTTATAGGAGGATGCCTTTCGGCCTGTGCAATGCCCCTGGTACCTTCCAGCGGTGCATGATTAGTATTTTCAGTGATTTTTTAGAAAATTGCATAGAGGTGTTTATGGATGATTTCACTGTATATGGATCCTCTTTTGATGGTTGTTTGAATAGTTTGGAAAAAGTTTTGAATAGATGCATTGAAACTAACCTTGTTCTAAATTTTGAAAAATGTCATTTTATGGTTGAGCAAGGTATAGTTTTAGGCCACATTATTTCCAATAAGGGTATTGAAGTAGATCCTGCAAAAATTTCTGTTATTTCACAATTGCCTTACCCCTCTTGTGTGCAAGAGGTGCGATCTTTTCTTGGTCATGCAGGATTCTACAGGCGCTTTATAAGGGATTTTAGCAAAGTAGCCCTTCCACTGTCCAACTTGTTGCAAAAGGAGGTGGAGTTTGACTTTAATGACAGATGCAAAGAGGCTTTTGATTGCCTCAAAAGAGCGTTGACTACCACCCCCATCATCCAGGCACCCGATTGGACAGCCCCTTTTGAGCTTATGTGTGAAGCATCAAATTATGCATTGGGGGCTGTCCTTGCTCAGAAAATTGATAAATTGCCCAGGGTGATATATTAAGCTTCTAGGACTTTAGATGCTGCCCAAGCAAATTATACTACTACTGAGAAAGAGCTTCTAGCCATAGTTTTTGCTCTTGAAAAATTTCGATCTTATTTGCTTGGTACTCGCATTATTGTTTATACTGACCATGCAGCTCTAAAGTACTTGTTGAAGAAGGCTGATTCTAAGCCTAGGTTGATCCGATGGATGCTCTGGCTCCAAGAGTTTGACTTGGAGATCCGTGATAGGAGCGGAGCACAAAATCTAGTTGCTGATCATTTGAGTCGGATCGAACGTGTCTCTGATGCAGATTCACCTATTCGGGATGATTTCCCGGATGATCATTTGTATATATTGTATAGTATTTCTGACTCTCTTTCTACTCCCTGGTTTGCTAACATTGTCAATTATTTAGTTGCCTCTGTTTTTCCTCCCTTAGCATCTAAGGCCCAAAAAGATAAGATTAAAAGTGATGCTAAGCATTTTATTTGGGATGACCCCTACTTGTGGAAATTGTGCAGTGATCAGGTCATTAGACGATGCATTCCAGATCATGAGACTGACTCAGTCCTGCAGTTCTGTCATTCTTCCGCACCGGGAGGTCATCTGGGTTTTCAAAGGACAGCTCGCAAAGTGCTTGATTGTGGTTTTTATTGGCCCACCATCTTTAAAGATGCGTGGAAGATCTGCAGCACTTGTGAGCAGTGTCAGAGAGCAGGAAATACACTTACATGGCGACAACAAATGCCTCAGCAACCTATGCTATTCTGTGAGGTGTTTGATGTCTGGGGTATAGATTTCATGGGTCCTTTTCCTGTCTCTTTTGGTTATGTTTATATTCTCCTTGCAGTTGATTATGTTTCAAAATGGGTGGAAGCCAAGCCCACTAGAACTAATGATGCTAAAGTTGTCGCAGACTTTGTCAGGTCTAATCTGTTTTGCAGGTTTGGAGTACCTAAAGCAATTGTTAGTGATCAAGGAACCCATTTTTGCAACAGGACAATGCATGCCCTTCTTAAAAAGTACGGGGTGGTACACAGGGTATCCACACCATACCACCCCCAGACTAATGGACAGGCAGAAATTTCTAACAGGGAAATCAAGAGAATTCTAGAGAAGATTGTGCAGCCAAGCAGGAAAGATTGGAGTACCAGGCTTGATGATGCTCTCTGGGCACATCGGACTGCCTACAAAGCACCCATAGGAATGTCTCCTTATCGGGTTGTCTTTGGAAAGGCATGTCATATTCCAGTGGAAATTGAGCACAAAGCATACTGGCAGTGAAGACTTGCAACTTCTCTATGGATCAAGCTGGCGAGGAAAGGAAGTTGCAACTGAGTGAGTTAGATGAAATCCGCCTAGAAGCCTACGAGAATGCCAAGTTCTACAAAGAAAAGACCAAGAAGTTCCATGATAGCATGATAGTTAAAAAAGACTTCGTGGTTGGGCAAAAAGTGTTATTGTATAATTCTAGGCTTGGACTCATGAGTGGTAAGTTGAGGTCTAAGTGGATTGGTCCTTTTGTTGTTACTAATGTTTTTCCTTATGGTACAGTTGAGATCAAAAGCGACTCCACAAACAAGAGCTTCAAGGTCAACGGACATCGACTTAAGCCATTCCTCACGAACCCTTCTTTAGTGGACGTAGTGGTGGAAGAGACTTCCTTACTCCACCCTACCCTTCCTCCACCATGACTTAGGGAGTTTTTCTTTTCCTATCTCCTTCTTTGCTTTTATTACACTTGTCCGATTCTCTTTGATGATTTAATTGTTTTTAATCTGTTAATTGTGCTACATTGAGGACAATGTGTTGTTTAAGTATGGGGGGGGAGTGTTCTTTGGTTTTGCTAGTTTTGTTGGTTTTGTTAATTTGTTAGTTGTGTTAATTTGTTAATGTTGTTAGTTTCGTCGGATTTTCAGTTTAATATTTTGGGTCAATTTCGTGTGCACGTACGACTTTGCATGTTTTTCTTTGAATTATAGGATATGTTCAAGAAATGGGTAATTGTTTTGAAAATAAAAGTTCTTGACATTTTGTGACTTGAAATCCTTGATTCTTCTCTACATGTCATGATAGTTTTGAAAGCTCAATTTGAAAGTGTTGATTTTACCTTTGTGAGAATTTGAGCCATCCATCATTATAATCATTTGGTGTGTTTTGCCCCATTGATTGCTTGCACAATAGCCTTGGCTTGATTCTTGTTGATTCGTCCTAATTCACATGCATATTTGGAAATGATTAAGGCAATTTTGTTCTTATAAGCTTCTAGCCAAATGGACTTACCTTGAATTAATTCCTTTGATAGCCCTTTTGAGCCTTGTTTCCCTTTCCTTGTTTTGAAGCTCACTACAAGCCTTAAGTGAAAAACCATGATATTACCATATCCTTAAGGAATTTTGGAGCTTTGGAATTGTTTTGGGAATAAGTGTGGGGGGTTTTTGTTTCATTGGACAACTTGTTTTGTTGGCTATGCTTCATGATGTATTTTGGGCCATACTTGATGTACATTGTATATTGGATAAATGTTGGACAACTTGTTTTGTTGGCTATGCTTCATGATGTATTTTGGGCCATACTTGATGTACATTGTATATTGGATAAATGTTGGACATGCTGAATGAAATGTTGTTTCTCAAAGGCTAAAGAGTAATAAAAAAAAAATCGAAAAAAAAAATCGAAAAAAGAAAAAGAAAAGCAATAAAGTTGAGTGAATAAGATCTTAAATGGCACAAGAATGATGAAACTCTTGGTTCTACTCTTCATGTTTAATTTTTATCTTTACTTCTTTCTATTTTCTTATTTTTTTCTTAATATGCACTTATTCCCCTTTGCTCCTCTATTCCTTTGGGATTTAGCCACTTATTCCATATTTCTCCATACCTTGTCCTTGGCCCCATTACAACCTTAAAAGACCTTTTGATCCTCATGTGCTTGTGTTTATGGGTTGATTGTCAATTTTAGAATCTTGCCAAGTTTATGTGGTGTTTGCTTTCATGGGTGCTTTGAGGGTAAATAGTAGCCTAGACACTTGAGAGATAGAGTGTATATCTTGTGAGGCTTTATCACTTTTCATTCTTGAGCTGATTAACTATTTTGCCATGATTGGGTTGCTTGGATGATTTTCATGAATGTCTTGACTTTTTGGATCTCCTTATGTTAGATGTTACCCATTCCTTTCATTCCTTGATGTTCATTGAGAAATATGTGAATGTTTTTGTTTGTCTCCCTTTGATATCCTTGGATTTTGTTCCTTGTTTCATTTTGCCCAGGAGTGCAAAAGGCTAAGTATGGGGGGTTTTGATGTGCCATCATTTTCTTCTATTTTCTAAACCCTTTTTGCACCATTTTAATTATTGATTGGTCTTAATTGTCAATTAATTAGGCAGTTTTATTATTTGGGCTCATTTAGCTAATTTGATGTTTTAAATCTAATTTCAGGAATTAATGAAACATTGGGCTTAATCCGGATTTTGGTTGTGGACTTGAAGAGGGCAAATAAAGCAGCGCTTACCTTAGTTAATTTTTAATTAGGAAATTTCGCAATTTTATTTTATGTTGTTCAGTGTTTATTTCGTTTTGGGCCAGAGTATTGTAATAGGGCCCAGTGACTTTGAGTGACTCTTTTTAAATAGATGCCTTGGGATTCGTGCAGGACATTTCTATTCTGCTATGCTATTTTCATTATTTAGAGCTTTGGTTTTAGGTTTTCACGTTTTTCTGTTCCCTTGTTACAGTTTTCGTTCTTAATGCAAATTTCCATTTTCTGCTTCTAATTACGAGTTCATTCTTGCTTCTTCTTCTACTTTCATTTACGTTTCTGTTCATTTACGTTTCTGTTCATTTACGTTTCTGTTCATTTACGTTCTTGTTCATTTACGTTTCTGCTTCATGCTTCATTTGCGTTTTCTGTTTGAATCCATGGAAGGCTAGATTTTTTGGTGTTGTTTCCTTTTGAGGACGAAGCCCAACTCTCTTTGAGGTTTCGTTTGTAATGTGGTTTCCTGGCAGTTTTCCCTTCACCAGTTATCCCAATTTCGTGAATATTAATCAGTGCACGCTTCGTGTTCGACTAATTGCCTCTGAGCCTAACTTGCGTTCATGCTTAATGGACGAAGGGCTAACTGGTGTATGTGGTGCCTAATCACGTATTGAAAACCCTAAGTTGATTTTCGCTTAGTAAATTGAAATAGGGTTGGATTAAGTGGTTGACTGTTAGGGACGAATTCTCCATAACCCAGGATAAGAGAGTGGCTTCTGATTCAGAGGAAACAACCCGTTTTTAATATTAGTGGTTTCGTATTCCATTTTATTTGTTCTGCTCTTTAATTACCAAACAACCAAACCCCCCCCCCCCCCCATCGTTACTGTTACTGCAAGTATATTATGAACATTTGGCTTGTCACTGTTCGTTGGGAAACGACCTAGGATCACTTCCTAGTTACTGCATTTTCATGTTTATTTGATTCGGGTACGGCCTCGATCAGTGGGTTCGAATTTCCTCAGAGTTTTTCAGAACAATAATTGTCTTATCCTCTCAAATGGAAGCCTTGGTCAAACACTTGCAAAATCTATCAGGATTCTTATACGATCTTCATCTTGTAATATTCTTCTCTTCAAGAGACAAATAATCTTCTTACTCAAAAGCAAACGATTGTTGTTCAAGAGATTGTGAGTCTCTTAAATTGTAAAGATTTTTTAACACAAGGGAAGGGTGTCCCTGTGTGGTTCAGACTTTGTAAAAGGATTTTACAAGATAGTGGAAATCTCAAGCAAGTTGCTTGGGGACTGGACGTAGGCACAGGGCGTGGCCGAACCAGTATAAAAATTGAGTTTGCATTCTCTCTTCCCTCAAACTTCTTTAATTTATTGCATTTTATTTTTGCTTTGAAGAAGTTTTATTTGAATCATTTTTTACATAATTTATATTGAGTGTACATATTCTAATTCAAGAGAGAATTAAAATTTGATTAGGTAAAGTTTTTTAAACTTAATTCACCCCCCCCCCACCCCTTAAGTTATTGAGGCCACTTGTTTAACAAGTGGTATCAGAGGAAAATTCTTGTACAGGGTTTAAAAACATCAATAATATGGCCTCATCAAACTATTTATTTCTCGAAGGGAACTCTATAAATAGGCCTCCTATTTTCAATGGCGTGGGTTATCATTATTGGAAAACCCGCATGCAAATTTTGATAGAGGCTATAGATTTAAATATCTAGGAAGCCATAGAAATTGGACCTTACATCCCTACTATGGTAGCAGGAAGTACAACCATAGAAAAACCTAGGGAACAATGGGATGTGGAGGAAAAGAAGTTAGTATAATATAATCTAAAAGCCAAAAATATAATTACATTTGCATTAGGAATGGATGAATACTTTATGGTGTCAAATTGCAAAAGATATGTGGGATACCTTACAAGTAACCCATGAAGGAACAACAGATGTGAAAAGGTCTAGAATAAATACCTTAACTCATGAATATGAATTATTTAGAATGAATCCTAATGAAACTATACAGGACATGCAAAAGAGATTCACACACATAGTAAATCATCTTGCATCCTTAGGAAAGATATTTCCAAATGAAGATCTTATTAATAAAGTTTTGAGATGTTTAAGCAGGGAATGGCAACCAAAGGTAACGGCCATTACTGAATCAAGGGATCTTTCTAATATGTCTCTTGCAACTTTGTTTGGAAAGTTACAGGAACATGAAATGGAATTAATGAGATTGAATCAACATGAGGAGAATGATAAGAAAAAGAAAGGAATTGCTCTTAAAGCTTCATCATCAATCCAAGAAGGAAGTGATAAAGAGGATTCAAATGAAATAGATGATGATCTCAGTCTTTTTGTAAAATGATTCAACAAATTTCTAAGAAACAGAGGAAATCAAAGAAGATCAAATTTCAAATCAAAGAAAAGGGCAAAAGATTCATCCTTTATTCCAAAATGTTATGAATGCAATCAACCAAGACACCTGAGGGTTGATTGCCCAATTTTCAAGAAAAAATAGAGATCAGAAAATAAAACTTTTAATGACAAGAAAGCCAAGAAGGCCTACATTACTCGGGATGACAATGATATGGACTCATCTGAAGATTCAGAAAATGAAGTTGTAAACTTGAGTCTGATGACCAAGAATTATGAAAGTGATAAAGAGGTAACATCTTCTGACAACAACTTATCTATTTCATTTAATGAATTACAAGATGCATTTACTGATTTACATAAATAATCAATCAAACTTGCAAAACTAGTTTCATCTTTTAAGAAAACTATTTCAAATTTCGAAAAAGAAGTTTTAAAATTAAATGAAGAATTAGAAAATCTTAAGACTGAAGTTATAACTTTAAAATCAAACGAGACAAATTATTCTTCTACCATAAAAACAATTCATGATAATATAGAAGCATCTATCTCTTGTAATTGTTTTAACAAGTATATAGAAGAAATCAAGGATTGGAAAAATTTTCTTGCAAAATTTTCTATTGGAAAAAGTAACTTAGATATTATAATAGGAAAGCAAAGATGAGTCTTTGCTAAGGCAGGATTAGGATATAAACCTGATAAACAACAAAAATTTTATAAAAATTTCTTTGCATCCACACAAAAATATAGTTCTCCTTTCTTAACTTGTTTTTATTGTGGAAAGAAAGGACATGGTACATCTACATGTTATTTTTATAAGAATAGCAATAATATTAAAATGATATGGGTCCCAAAAGGATCTTTTATTAAAACTAACACACAAGGACCCAAGAAAGTTTGGGTACCTAAGTCACAAATATGATCATATAGGTTTCCTTGAAGAAGAGTTGGTACATAGATAGCGGATTCTCTAAACACATGACGGGAGATGCATCAAAGTTCACTCATATCTCCCCCAAGAAAAGCGGAACATGTAACTTATGGCAACAATAATAAAGGTAGAATTCTTGGAGTCGAAAAAATAGGTATGAATTCATCAACCTCCATTGAAAATGTTCTACTTGTTGATGGTCTTAAGCACAATTTGCTTAGTGTTAGTCAATTATGTGATAAAGGCTATCTAGTATCATTTGACTCTCATCAGTGTTTTATTGAAAACAAACATGATAGAAATATAAAGCATATATGCTATAGAACAAATAATGTTTACATGATAAATTTATATCAAAATCAAAATCATGATCAATGCTTTCTTAGTAAAGATGATGACCCTTGGTTGTGGCATAGAAGAATTGCTCACATAAACATGGATCATTTAAATAAACTAATTTCTAAAGATTTAGTTATTGGTTTACCAAAACTTAAGTTTGAAAAAGATAGATTGTGTGATGCTTGTCAAAAAGGAAAACAAGTAAGGATTTCTTTCAAATCAAAGAATATTGTATCTACAACTCAACCCTTACAACTTTTGCATATGGATCTCTTTGGTCCCTCTAGAACTATGAGTTTTGGAGGAAACTATTATGCTCTTGTTATTGTTGATGATTACTCTAGATATACATGGACATTATTTCTCACTCATAAAAGAAATGTTTTTCATGCTTTCAAGAAACTAGCTAGAATTATTCAAAATAAGAAAAATCTCAAAATTTCATCTATTAGGAGTGATCATGGAGGAGAATTTGAAAATAAAGATTTTGAATCATTTTGTGATAAACATGACATTGAACATAATTTTTATGCACCTAGAACCCCTCAACAAAATAGAGTTGTTGAGAGGAAAAATAGATCCTTAGAAAAAATTGCCAAAACTTTGTTGAATGATACATTTCTTCCAAAATATTTATGGGCTGAAGCTTAAATACTGCATGTTACATCATGAATAGAGCTTTAATTAGATTCATCTTGAAGAAAACTCCATATGAATTATATAATGGAATAAAACCTAACATTTCACATCTTCATGTGTTTGGATGTAAATGTTTTGTGCTAAACAATGGCAAAGATAATTTAGGAAAGTCTGATGCTAAATTCGATGAAGGTATTTTTCTTGGCTATTCATTGCACAATAAAGCCTTCAGAATTTATAACAAATGAACTATGATTGTTAAAGAATCCATTCATGTTGCTTTTGATGAAACTAATGCAAGTTTGCCAAGAAAGGATATACTAGATGATATTTCAGAATCTTCAGAAGAAATGCATATTTATGGTGAAAATCACAAAGGCAAAGGAGAAGGAAACGATGAAGATCTTCACATTGATGAAATAAAAACAAATGTTGATCTTCCAAGAGAGTGGAGAATTTCTAGATACCATCCTCTTTAAAACATTATTGATGGTATATCAAAAGGGGTAACCAGTAGATACTCTTTCAAAGATATTTGCAATAATATGGCTTTTTTTTCTATGATTGAACCTAAAAATTTGAAAGAAGCCATAATTGATGAACATTGGATAATAGCTATGCAAGAAGAGTTGAATCAATTTGAAAGAAATAATGTTTGAGAATTAGTTGAGAAGCCTGATAATTACCTAGTTATAGGAACAAAATGGGTATTTAGAAACAAATTAGATGAAAATGGCATAGTCATTAAAAATAAGGCTAGGTTAGTAGCCAATGGATACAACCAGGAAGAAGGGATAGATTATGAGGAAACATATGCTCCAATTGCCAGATTAGAAGCCATTAGAATGCTATTAGCCTTTGCATCCATAATGGATTTTAAACTTTATCAAATGGATGTGAAGAGTGCCTTTTTGAATGGCTTTATCCAAGAGGAAGTATATGTAGACTAACCCCCTGGTTTTGAAAACTCAGATAAGCCTAATCATGTTTTTAAATTGAAAAAGGCTTTATATGGCTTAAAACAAGCCCCAAGGGCTTGGTATGAACATCTGAGTAAGTTCCTTTTAATAAAGGATTTTTCAAGAGGTAAAGTTGATACTACTCTTTTTATTAAAGGGAAGTTGAATGATATATTATTAGTACAAATCTATGTTGATGATATTATTTTTGGATCCACTAATGACTCTCTATGCAAATAATTCTCTCAAGACATGCAAAGTGAATTTGAAATGTCAATGATGGGTGAGTTGAATTTCTTTCTTGGGCTGCAAATCAAGCAAACCAAGAATGGAATATTTATCAATCAATCAAAATATTACAAAGACTTGATTCACAGATTTGGGATGGAAAATGCTAAACATATGGCTACTCCAATGAGTACTGCTTGCTACTTGGATAAAGATGAAACCGGTCAGTCAATAGACATTAAGATATATCGAGGTATGATCGGATCTCTTCTTTATTTATCTGCTAGCAGACCTAATATAATGTTTAGTGTTTGTATGTGTGCTAGATTTCAAGCAAATCCCAAAGAATCACATATTAGTGCAGTTAAGAGAATTATGAGATATCTATTAGGAACTATTAATATAGGATTATGGTATCCTAAAAATTCAACTTGCAATCTAATAGGATACTCTGATTCTGATTTTTCCAGTTCCAAAACTGATAGAAAGAGCACTAGTGGAACTTGTCATTTCATTGGATCTGCTCTAGTTTCTTGGCATAATAAGAAACAAAATAGTGTTGTTTTATCCGCTGCTAAGGCGGAATACATTTCTGCTGGCAGTTGTTGTGCCCAGATACTTTGGATGAAACAACAACTTTCTGATTATGGAATATTTCTTGATCATATTCCCATAAGATGTGATAACATGAGTGCTATAAATCTATCTAAGAATCTTGTTCGGCACTTAAGAACCAAGCATATACAGATAAGACATCTTGAGAGATCATGTTCAAAAGAGAGATTGTGTATCAGGACTTTTAGATATCAATAACCTAGATAAATAGGAAACTTGATTGAATATTATCTTCTTTCTTTATGAGTAAGTTTGTTTCTGATGGTTAATTGTTGTTTGTAGTTCAATGATTGTCTTTGATTGTCTTTGTTTTTGTTTTGATAGTCATATTAATTGTTGATTGTAGTTTAATAATTGTCTTTGATTGTCTTTGTTTGTGTTTTTGATAGTAATGTTAATGGTTGTTTGTAGTTCCATGATTGTTGATTGATTGTCTTTGTTTGTGCTTGATGATTGTAGTTAAGAAGTTTATGATGCTTGCCTTTTCATGTCTATTTTTTATCTTTGATTGTGATTGATATTAGTTACAATAAGTATGTAGATTTCTTGACTTAGCAATAGTTAGATTTTGTAGCAAAAGCCTTGTTTAAGGGACTGGTAATCAATTATCACTCTCTGTAATCGATTACCATAGAACAACAGGATGTAATTGATTACACAAGGCTATAATCGATTACCAGTAAGTCTAGTTAGTTACAGGATATACCTGTAATCGATTACAAGAGGTTGTAATTGATTACAGATTGTCCCTGTCTATAAATACCTCATTTTCTCACTCTTTTTCGCATAACCCTCATTCCTCTCACTTTCTTGACAGCGCCCAAGCTCTCTCAAACTTCCAATCATCATATCTTCCTCATTTCTTAACCAAATTGCTTCAAACAAAGCCCAATCTTCATCTTTTTCAATTCTCTACAAAGCCCATTAATTAAAATCAGCTGAAACAACCTCAAATGGCAGAATCGTTGAAGAAACGAAAGGGATCCTCCTCCACCACCACCGTTGTAGGCCACCGCCGCCATGAAACCTCTGAAAACCCACCAGCACCAATTCCTCCTTCTCTTTCATCTTCGCTGTCATCCACCTTGTTTTCCTCCGATGATCAACGTCAGAGGTATTACTCTCAATTTTGTAATCGCATTATTGTTGACCCTAAGTACCTAGACCTTGAATTCTTTGATGGTAAAACATTTGATTGCTACCAAGTGTTTCAAAACTTTGAACTGGTTGATTTCATGTCTCTCAAATTCTTTCAAATTGTCTTATTTTCCTGAGGTGCATAAAATTCCTATCATTGTTGATCAGTCCTTATTTTATTCATTGACTAAGCTGCCCAGTCAAGGTGTTCCTTTTGAGGGCACTCTTGTTAATGACTAGAAAACTGATTATTCAAGTCATGATGCTCGAATAATGGTCTATAATGACCATGCTGACATGACCGGCAGATTGCTTGCTGGGTCATTTACTTTTGAGTGTCACATCATGCACTACATTATTTGTCACATTTTGATTCCTAGATCCACTAACCTTGCCCAAGCCTATGAGGAGGATTTAATCCTATTATGGGCTCTTCAAACTGGTCTTTAGATAGACTGGGCCCACCTTGTTCGGTACTGGATGCATAAGGCATTATGGGCCAATGCACCTCTGCCATATCCCCATCTTGTTACCCTCTTTCTTCATCATTTAAATATCCCCTTGGATGATAAACCTTTTGTCAAAGTTAAACGGTCTTTTCCCATTGGTGTCGGTGCTGTTACATCCTTTGGTTATCGGAAAGACATGGATGGCCAGTTGGTCCGCAAGCAAGACCTGCCACCTCCTATTCCCGACGAGCGTACACCATCTCCACCACCACAACGAGATGTCTCTTCTTCTCTGTTGATTGAAGTCCTCACGGAGCTCCGCGATCTTCAAGCATTTGTTGGTGAGCGCTTTGATACGATGGATACTCGTATCACTTGGCTTGAAGAAGATATGAGTTTCATCAGGCATTGCTTCAATCCACCGGCAGATTCTCAGTTATGTTTCTCATGTTTTATGTCATTAGTTTTATGGTTATTTTTAGCCTTGTATTTTGGCTTTTGGTACTTTGGTTCACCTTTGGATTTTCTGCTTGCTTTGTGCCTTGGATACTTTAGTTTTTGGTTTGTTTCTATTTGGATATTTAGCCCTTGATTGGCTTTTGGATTTAGTTTGGTTGTTTAGACTTTGCTTGACTTATAATTTGCTTGCCCTATGATGTGAATGCTTCAATTTGTGGCTGTTTTTTGTTCTTTTCTCTGGACGTTTTTGGCTTTTTGATGTTGCCAAAGGGGGAGAGAACCTAAGGGTAGAATTAATCATCAAACTAGGCCATAAATTCCAATCTTAAGGGGGAATAAGGATGAGAGCACGCATTGCAAATTGTGTATCATTTATTTTGATTTCAGATTATTGTCATCATCAAAAAGAGGGAGATTGTAGAAGCATATGTTATATGAAGTTTTGATTATGCCAAAGATGAAAGCTATTCAAGTTTGATCAAAGTGAAGATCACAAGAATTCAAGAGAAATGATGAACAATTAGTCCATACTATGTTAAAAAAATTCCTTAAAAGAGATTGCATAGGTTTGGCCTTAGGTTAATTTTTCAAAAACATCTTATAAAAGTCTGTAATCAATTACCAGAGAGAAAATCAGATTTTCACAAAAAGAGTTTTGCTTAAAAACTTTTATAAGATGTTTTTGAAAGCTAAAATGAGTTTTAAACAGTTTTGTAAAACTTTGAATTTGAATTTTGAACTGTGTAATCGATTACACAGAGGTTGTAATCGATTACCAGAGATGAAACTGTTTTTAACAGCTTTTAGAAATTTTGAATTTAAATTTTAAAAGCCTGTAATTGATTACAACAGTTGTGTAATCGATTACAAGGCACAAAATTTTGAATTTCAAATCTGAAGAGTCATAACTCTTTAGAACTAACTGTGTAACCGATTACCACATATTTGTAATCGATTACTAGTGAGGAAATTTTAAAAATAACTCCCAAAAGTCACAACAGTTCACAAGATTTTTAAAGGCAACCAAAGGCCTATAAATAGGTGACTTGGGTTCGAATTTCCTCAGAGTTTTTCAGAACAATAATTGTGCTATCCTCTCAAAAGGAAGCCTTGGCCAAACACTTGCAAAATCTATAAGGATTCTTATACGATCTTCATCTTGTAATATTCTTCTCTTCAAGAAACAAATAATCTTCTTACTCAAAAGCAAACGATTGTTGTTCAAGAGATTGTGAGTCTCTTAAGTTGTAAAGATTTTTGAACACAAGGGAAGGGTGTTCCTGTGTGGTTCAGACTTTGTAAAAGGATTTTAAAAGATAGTAGAAATCTCAAGTGGGTTGCTTGAGGACTGGACGTAGGCACAGGGCGTGGCCGAACCAGTATAAAAACTGAGTATGCATTCTCTCTTCCCTCAAACTTCTTTAATTTATTGCATTTTATTTTTGCTTTGAAGAAGTTTTATTTGAATCATTCTTTACTTAATTTATATTGAGTATGCATATTCTAATTCAAGAGAGAATTAAAATTTGATTAGGGGAAGTTTTTTAAACTTAATTCAACCCCCCCCCCCCCCCCCTAAAGCGATACCAACAATTTCCAGCAACAAAAAGATGATATTTGTTTGTATTGTAAGTTGTATCACAAATCAACACTGTTGAAAATGAATTCAGGATTTTGATAAAATCTAGATGTGCCCACAATATATCTTTGATGACAACTTCATTTTCACCTATCTAAACCAGTAAACATATTCATTGTGTTCTATCAACTTCATCATATGTTGTATTTCCATTCTTGGTCTCCTTTGTTCACGACGATATTTCTGATGTTCATTGTATATGGTTTTGATGGTGCTGAAATTTGTTTGGTCATGATCTTTGATTGCCAACAAAATTTGACCAGGTTTCACCATGTTTTTAGTCAAATGGTTAACCATAGTTTTTGCTTCACTGCTTAAACGACCAACATATGTATGACTAAGCAGTGCTCTCATCACTTTATGGTTATTGAAACCACATTCTACAATAATTCTCCACCCTTTGATTCTAACAAGCCTCCCTTCTAATTTAAAAGGACATCCACATTTTTTGGTTCTGATGGACTTACATAGTAACTTGTCTTTGTATTATTTGTATTTCTGACTTTTGAATCACAATCTCATTGACAAATTTGCTCTAGTTTGAAGCAGCAAACAAAAAAAAGAAAGGAACAATTTCAAACTAATAAATTATGTCCTGATTCTATTTTCTGGGCTAGGATTGGAATTTGAATCCATAACTTCCCAATTCTGGATATGTTGTTTGCAGAGCTCTAGACATTATATGGAGTAAAATCCTAGGCATCCTTTGGCTAGCACAATTTACAAAAGGTTATAAATAGGACTAAAACCAAGATATTTTATGAATATGTAGGAATATTAGATGATACATGGACTTTTGCTATAGGAATATCTTCCAAAAGATGGCCATTTATATTTTGCTTCTTGTACAACATCCTGGATGAACAATAGAATTGAAGAATGGTTATCCAGCAAATTGGATAGGATACAATTACATGTCAAAATATCCTAGTCCTAGTCTTATCAATGTTACAGCTTGCAGATCTGTCTATAATCTGTTGACACCCTTAACCCTGAATTGGTAATCTTCTTAAAGTTTCACCATCTGTGGCGCTTTTTCCCATAAAAATATGCAAATCCAGCTATTGATGCAGCAATAATAACCCCAGCTGTAGCATGCCAAGCATATAATGGTTTTTCCAAAAGTAGGTCTGAGGCCCTAACCTCAATTGGGGGTGAGGCCATCGGTTTCTCGCTAACTGTAACAGCAAACCTCAAACCCTGTCTCTCAAGTTCAGTCAAGTCTTCAATTACCGGCCTTAACCTAGTGGCCTTGGCTATGGCTTCATACTCTTCTTTAGTTCCGCCTTCAAGGAAAGCCCCAACAAGGTGATCCTTGCTTACCCAGTATGCTCCAAATGTACTACCTGACATATCTCCATAATAGACAACTTCCCCAACATTATCACCATAAAATTGCCAAGACAGTGTGAAGATTCTGGAATAGAAAAAAGGAAGGTAATCGAATTCTCTCGTTTTGTTTGGTTCCATTATGGCAGAAACAACATGTCTCGCAGATTTCCGTGCTGAATCAACATGCTCAAGTCTTCGTGTTTCCCCAACTGCTTTGACTGGAAATGCTGCAACATCTCCAATGGCATAGACTGAGCTGTTGCTTGACTGCAACATCCCATTTACTTTGATTCCACCTTTCTCCAAAGTAAGCTGGCCTTCAAACAGCCCTGTATTTGGACGTATTCCAATTCCTACCACAACCATGTCCACAGACAGTGTGCTTCCATCTCTAAGATTAACAGCTGTAACCTGCCAAAAGAGCCAGTCAGTTATAGTTGAATCAATCACAGGCATGATGCAACCACAGTCAAATTGGTGTGATTCTTTCTAATCATTTTCTTGTAGGATGTGGATATGGTTAGTTGTCAAGAACCCTATAAACCAGGAAATTTTCACTTCCAACTAATAAACCAGAACCCCCTATTATCTACTGGTACAGGGATGACAAAATCTTTTCAGGAGAATTCACCAACTTTCTCAGTTTGAATTGGAAAAGGTTTGGCACAATCTGTTAGGCATGAATCAGAACTGCTTTTAGAAATGCCCAAACAGACCTTAAAGGTCTATTATAGGAGAAAGGGCAAAGGTGTAAATTAGGGGCTTTTATAAATAAGCCACTTGGAGCAGTGCGAGGGTATGTTCATTCTAATTGTTGTCGGGAAACCAGTGTGAAAGGAGAATATCCTTTGGGGTACCTTGTGTACTTGGTTCTGCTACAGTGTTCTTGCATGATACAAACAGATCCATTCTTTCTCTCTATCACTCTCTACATGCTTAAGTAGGTTCCTAACACAATCAACCTCCCATTTTTCTTTTCCTTTATAGAAAGTCTTTTTCTCCGGCTACAACAGCAAAGTCCATTTCCTACTAGGTGCATCAGCTACATGTATCATACAATGGTATTGTGTTTTATCAAAAACCAATTTTTTGGAATTATCATTTAGATCAAAGTCTTTTTAATTTTTTTTCAAAGAGTTTTCCTTGGTCTTCCTCTATATTTTGTTTATTGAGCTATCAACAAATTATCAATTCTTATTATTAGGGCATTACTGCAATAGGGCCCGTTAGTCTTCTCATATGACCAAACCACCATATTAAGTGAGAAAATTTCAAAAATAAAATAAAATCAAAAAATAAGTACCTTCCCATTGGAATCAAAATCAAATGATGACAGCACAGTTCCCTTAATGAAGTTTACTCCTCTTGATTTATAATATTCTTCATAGTAGTTTGCTATCTTTGAGGTAAATAATCGACCCACTGTAAAATAAACAAAACATTGAGGATATCTATCAGTTTTTTAAGTTGTTTTCATCTATTAGAGCTACAAGTGAAATTTTATTCAGACTAAACATTCTCATTATGCATAACTTTTGAGTTGCCAGAAGTTTTAGAAGAATTTACTTACTGCAATGTTCCTCAGGAAAGACCATTGTTACATTTATTTTATTGATCACTAAAGACGCTGCACACTCCATGCCTATGTATCCACCACCAATGACAACAGCATTACCTCCAGGACAAGATTGCATAACATCAACAAGCCTATTTGCATCTGCTATATCTCTTAAATAACAGACATTTCCTGCATCTGATCCAGTGACCCCAAATTCTTCCAGCTTCAAAGCCTACAATTGACATTGCATGTGTTTAATATCCCGTAAAAATGGTTACTAGGAAGTAATAGAATTCACATCTCTTTTAAAGGCAGTGATATTGCATTACAAAATTTAAAAACCAATAAAAAGAAAATATTAGAAATACATAGCAAATAGCCACAACTTTCATTTGTTATTCTTCTCAAAACAATGCATGCAAGCTCTTTGAAAAGACAAACAGATTATTATAAGTAGGGCAATTCTGTCTGCAAGATTTGTTTCAGTACCCGAGCACCGGTAGCAACAATAAGAATCTTGTAACTTATGGTCTCTCCGGTTGTTGTTAATAGTGTCTTACGTTTTACATCAGCAGATTTAACTCCAGTTCCAAGAACTAATTCAATCCCTGAAAATAATAGCAATTGTAAAATAATCAGATATTCAGGATAGGAAACTCTTTAAATAACATCATGGAAACATTAAACAGAGATGAATAATTTTCTTTTCAGCAGCCAGCCTCATTAACTGATGAAAAGATTTGGAAATTTAAAACAGAAAATTACTTTCTAGCATCACACATGAATACTAATTACCAATTGCAATGAACAAGTCGTCAAGCAGTGCATTTAAGTAGGTTCTTTCTTACTTTGACCACCAATACTTCATCTAAATACTGGGGAACAACAAATACAAATGATTGATTGCCATACATGATGTTCAGAGGTGAATTTTAGATTCTGCCAATAAATTCCAGAAATATATTACCCTGTGACAATACTAAATTGTTCCTGGACTTAACATGCCACTGAATGCAAGTGGGGCATGATCAAACAAAGTAATAAATTTAAAGCAGGTCTGAGCTGACATTATATGCCTTTATGCATTAACTTCCACCATCGAACATAGCTAGCTAGAGTATTAATTTATCCAATTTTATTTAACAATTCTTCATATAAAAACAATTCACCCCAAAACTAAGTAAAATTGGTCTTAACAAAATTTTCACTCAGAAAATGTTGATTCAGCTGGATTGCTGGATCTAGATGGAATCAACTATTGGACTAGACCTTTGCAGTATGAAATCAATACTAAGCAGGAAACAATAAATAACAGCCAAAGAAATCATTCACTGCATTTCATCTCAAAGGGGGAAAAGAGAAGTAGCTTCAATAAATTACAACATAAAAAAGAAAAACATCAAGATGTAAAAACAATATAATTACCATGCTCTTTATACCATTTTGAAGTTAGCCTCTCCTCATTTGCACCAACACAGGTATGAAAGGATGGAAGCCGGGCAGCAGCTGTATGTTGCAAATTTATTTCAGCAACAACTCATTACATGAACTTTGCAAACAAGGAAAAAACTAAAATATGGAAGAAAGACAACACAGAAATAAGTAGATTAATCTATCTACAATATTTGAACCACAAGGAAATGAAATCCTCCTGCTCCTAATGCAAATACCATATTCGGTTCCTAGTTCAATCTGTTAGGGACTGAGAATTCAAAATGGAAAAGGTATATACTATATATATTATGTACTGTGAACAGAAATATTGCAAGGAATAGTATTCCCTTGTAATCCCAGAGCCAGGCTCCTCCAGAGAATGCAAAGAACTTCCTATAAGGATCTTTATACGGGACAGATCCTGTTGGGCATGGCAATAACAAGCAAAACGTGGCACCAGCTGAGAAGGTTTGGCGTGTCTATGTTAGGAGGAAGTTTAAAAAATAAGTAGGATCTAAGCCTCTTATTGTATAGGCTATGAGGCACTAAAAGGGGGTTAGGGGCTTAGCCGCTTCTGTTATAGAAAGTCTGTTTTAATAGACTTTCTAATCAGTGAGAGGACACTTTTCAGATTTTATCTTTGCTGTAAACTGGCTTTCCCAGTGACTAAGGAGATAGTTCCTTTGTGTAACCCATTTTTCCTTCTTCTATCAATAATAATTAAAGGGTTAATCCCACCCTTTTCTATTTACTTCTCAGTCTTGCGCTCTGGAATCCTAACAGATCCCTTCCCACCAGCTGACTAACTGACATTCAGTTTCCTAATTTTGATCATTTCCCTTCCTACCCATTCTAATATATACTTGCAAAATCTTAGGCTGATGTGTTGCTGCTTTGATGGGTCATTAAACTCCTGGGCCCTAACACAATCCTTCAAATTTACAAAACAATATTCAGGTTATTTGGAATACAATCCTAAATATATACTTGCAAAATAGCCATGTTTACTTCTACATACTTAAATGTCAGATTATTTTGAAAAATAAATAAGCGATACTCCCCACAGGGAGCCAAAACTAAATGATACAGTTATTGTTCCCCAAAAGTAAACAGAAATTATCAAGAGCAATACATTGAAGATTAGATATTAGTCTCTGCAGTAACAGATATAATTATCTTGGTTGTGATATTCAAATTTCAAAACTTGATGGAGATACAGTTAACAGGAAATTAAGACTTTTTCAAATGTAAAGGTTTCAGCCATATAACAATCAGAGAGGGATATTCATGTTTAATGTAAAGGAAACAGAACATGTTGCAAAGGAAAGGAGTAACTGACACAAAGAAGAGTTCAAATAGGTCCAAGAGGACCATTTTTTACTTTCATCAACAATTATTGCACAAGATACTTCTGATAGAAACTCACAACTCAAAATAACCAGTTAATAACTTGTCACGAGGAGAGTCTATACCTTCTGGAAGCAAAAATCCTTTGCTCAATGCGGGCCTTTCATAAGGAGCCACCTGAGATAAAACATTAGAGAATATTTACATACTCGTGACCACTTAAAGAATCAAAAGATCTGGCGTTGACCAAAACATAATTTTAACATCAGTAATTGAAACAGACAAAGTCACCAATAGACAAGAGCAATAATCCCACTTCAATGAAATTACTCACAGAAGGAACCCAAAACCAACATTGGAAAACCAAAATCAAAGACTCCAACAAAACTCAATTGTGCAAAACAAGTTTACAAAGCCAGACACAACAAAGCTTAATATTGAAGAAAAAAAAGAAGGGTAATAATAATTCATACTGGTTCATCGGAAATAATACACAGTTCACCATGAGAGACTCCTTTCTTGACGAATTCAAGAGCAGCATAGCCAGCAGCCACGCCTCCTCCAAGAATCACATACACAAAGGCTCTCCCCATTTTCCCAGCTTCACACCCACACAACGCAACGCAACGCAACACAACAAAACAACGCCTTATTCTCTTATTTATCTTCAATTCAAATAATCGAGGGTGCACAATTTTTTGGGAGCGCTTTCTTTCAAGACACTCCCACAATATCTGAAGATCACGAACGGGACCCACAACCACGACGACGGAGATAGCTCCTGCATTTACCTTATAGCCCCCAATTAGACCCCCTCTGCATCATACGCAACGCCATTGTTTCCACACATTTTAAGAATGTTATCGCTAACAATTTCAAGAAAGGAAAATTTTAAGATTTAAGCGATTATTTTTTTAAGAAAAATCCAATGTCAATAGATACGCACCATCGTGGCCGTTCATCTTGTCTTCGCGTTGTGATTTTGTTATCCAACTTATCTGTGTTTTTTCTTTTTTTCTTTTTTTATTGCTGCATCAACTTTTTTGTGTGTTATCCAACTTAACTTATCAACATCAAATACCGGCCTTTTGAAAAAAAAAAATATCAAATACCGGTCAGTTTCTTAAATTCACAAAAATCAAATTTTCAAATATTTTAATATAAAATTAAACTACACGCAATTTTAATTTTGTAGAAAATATTAATTTATTAGGATATCATTTTGTTAATAAAAAGAACTCAATCTGTGATGTTTTTCTTTTTTTTTTTCTTTTAATCCTCTAATCCAACTTATATCTCTTCCTTTAACATTATATCTACTATAATTATTTGATTATATATAACTTTAAAACAAAAAAATATTAATTCAATTATGATGTGTTGTAATTTTGCGATCACTTGTGATTTTAATTAAATTTTTGGATAAATAATTCATATTTTTTACCAAGAAAATAATTCATATCTATTTACTTTAAAATTTAGTTTACTTAAAAGAAGTTTTAGTTTGGTTAATAAATTGTGTTTGATTAAAGACGTGAGAAAGTTTTAAGTTCACTCAACTTTTGTGATAATAACTACTCTTTTTTCATTATATAATTATTTTTAGACTATGCCACGTATGTTTTGTTTTTTTATTTTAAATGAGAAAACTTTGGTTGTATTCTTTAATATGGAAGGAATATTTTATAATGTTTATAAATAAATAAACCAGGGATAAAAATAATCAATGATAAAATTATTTATAATGAACCTGTCATATAAGTTAACAAATATTTTGTTTAGAATACAAAATACAAATTTTGTTGAGAAAACTCAACAAGATGGAAACAAAGATCTTGTATTGTACAGGATCCACAAAATACACGTAACATCTTATATGACACTTCGAGACGCTTACTCTTCATGTCATCCTTAGCACAGGAGTACGGACAATCGGCCCTTAGCAGTCGGACTCCTCTATAGATAGGTTATCTCTAACCTCTTAAATATTTGAATATACCATAACTACTTTATCTCTTGACATGTACTCAATTATCTACAAGCTACTCATTATCTATAAGTGTTAAATTATCTATTAGCAATTATCTCTAAGCAATACATTATCTCTAACTTTATCTATAAGCTATCGGGTATTATCTACAAGTCGATAATTATCTAAAAAGACTATAACGACCCTTACAAACAAGGACCCACAACTTCATTTCACTCCTATAAATACTAGGTTCCATCAAACCCTCAACACGCACCAATACAAAGCAACCACACCTATGCAGTTACATCTTGAGCACACTATGTACACCCGCTTGCGTATCTTATATATTTTTGCACATTCTCCTAACTCATACTTACTTGAGCATTGGAGTCCATCGTTTTGCAGGTCCCCCCCTCTTGTCCTCTTAACAAAGGCAATTCTCAAAGCCGACGTGTGAAGTCTGAGACCCTTTTCAAAGGCTCCAATCCTCCACCAGAAGCCATGACAGACACAGATACTCTACAACAACTCCAAAACCACATTGCTGAGATGGAGCGATGCCATGAGGAAGAGCTAGCTAAATGTTAACCATCATCAACTGGAGGCTTGTGTCAAACGTCCCAGGCGACGAGCACTCCACTCACACATTGCCTGAGTGCATTCAAGGGGTATCACGCCCCTAACGTACAATCAACACTCCAGATGATTGAAGTCTCTCACACATCCACCGTCCAGCAAGGCAGACTACTCGTGGGCATCCCTTTGTCGTCCATAATATGGAAATTGACATACCCTTAGGTTGGAAACCGCTCAACCTGGAGCAGTATGACGGGACCATTGATCTAGACGAGCATCCGGATGCCTTCTTGACTTAAGCGAACCTGTACACCAATGATGATGTGACTCTATGTCGTGTCTTCCCAATGCCTTTCAAAGGGGCAACATTGACCCGGTATGGTGGACTCCCACCAAGATCCATAGACAGCTTCGACACCCTCATCAAGCATTTCAATGCACAATATGCAACCAGCACATCTCATCACATGACATCTGTCACCTTGGCAAGTCTATGACAAGCAGACAACGAGTCTCTGAGAAAATTCATGGACAGATTTGGGCACATCGCTGTCCAGATCCAAAATCTTAACCCAGAGGTAGCATTGCATTCAATGCTCCTCAACCTACATCCCAACAAGTTCACCGAGAGTCTGTGCAAAAATACCCTGGTAGTATGGACAAGTTGCGCAAACGAGCCAAGGGATACATCTAGATGGAAGAAATGTCTAGATTCAGGAACTAAGTAAAACAAGTCGGACATAAGCGTAACAAGCGAGAAGGAAGCACCAAGACCGACTCACATAAATCGGACAAAAGGCTTAAGCCAGACAAGAGCCAGCCTCTCCCCAAATAGCTCAAGTAAGAGAGTTACAACCTCGACGGTCAATCGCACTACAATCCTGGAGGAAGCTTTCAATTTAGAGGTATCCACAAAGCTACCCCCGACAAAACCTCCTAGGCTGGGGTTAGACGCAACCAAATACTACAGGTACCATCGCGGTATTGATCATAACACAAAAGATTGATGGGCCTTAAAGGACAAGATATAAGAACTTATACAAGCCAGGTACTTAGCCCAATTTATTAAAAAGCCGAACAACCACCAAGTAGGAGCAAGACCTGAAGGACACCAAGAGGAGCATCATATGAATCACGAAGTAGACAGAAGAAGAGATAGAGTGGAAGATTAGGAAAGATAGAGACACTAGCAGCAGAGGTGCGAGCAACAACCTCCACAAGAACAGGAACCCGCCTAGCAAATTAATGGTGTGATCAACACCATTTTGGCTAGATCTTCCTACTGAGGACTGTCCAACCAGTCCCAAAAATGCCATTTTCACACCATTTGGAACATCTACATCAATTTCGTCAATGCACCATCACAATAAAGTCTCCCTCCTATCACTTTCACGGATAGGGACTTCAAGGGTATCAACCCCATCAACCAGGACGACCACATGGTTGTCTCCATCATCATTGCAAATTTCATGGTGTCCAAGGTTCTCATTGACCAGGGAAGCTCCAATGATATCCTATACTGGAAAACTTTCCAGAGACTCGAGGTCTCCCCTGACACTGTCCATCCTCACGTCGGTCCACTCCTTGGCTTTGCAGGCGAAAGAGTAGAGACCTGAGGCTACGTGGACCTAATGACCACTTTTGGTCAAGGCCAATTCTCTAAGAACTTCACAATAAGATATTTACTTGTTGATGCAGATACACCATACTCTGCTTTGATCGAAAGAAAAAAACTTAACAAGCTTGGATCCATAGTCTCCACGCCACATCTGTAAATGAAATTTCCCACCCTAACCAAGGAGATTGTGACCATCAAGGCTGATCAAAAGCAAGCACAATAATGCTATGCTGAGAGCCTGAAGGTAACACCCTATCCTCCCACTAGGGAGCTTGCCAAGCCTCACCCTACAGCGGTTGAAGGTACTCAAGTCATGAACAAAGGGCTTCCAATCCGAGCCTTCATTGTTTACCAAACAAGCCTGGACGATGAATTTGATATAGATTTGTGGGAGAACACTTCTGACAGAGGCCAAAAGCCCATCGAAGAGCTTGTCAAGCTGCATGTAAGGACCTCACTAGCCTTGAACACAAGCACATCATTGATGTCCTATACAAGAACATGGACCTGTTCTCTTGGCAGCCATCTGACATGCCGAGAATCCATCCCAACATTATCTGCCACAAGCTTGCCATTTGTCCCTAGGCTAAACCCGTATCACAGAAGAAAAAGAAGATGGGAGAAGAAAGATGCAAAGCTGTCAGAAAAAAGTAGACAAACTCCTTAATGCTAAATTCATTAGAGACATCAGATATTCTACTTGGCTCGCCATCATCGTCATGGTCAAAAAGGTCAAAGGCAAATGGCGAATATGCACCGACTACACTGATCTAAACAGGGCGTGCCCTAAAGATGATTACCCTCTGCACAACATCGAAAAACTGTGGAAGGAATGCCTTCCAAGATTATTTTGATGATGCCAAAGAATCAAGTGTAAAACAAGTTTCAAGAATCAAGATCAAGATTCAAGATTCAAGTAAAGTATCAAGACTCAAGATTCAAGAATCAAGAGAAGACTCAATCAAGATAAGTATTGAAAGAGTTTTTCAAAACATTGAATAGCACAAGAATATTTCAAAAAGAAAAATCTTTTACCAAAGAGTTTTACTCTCTGGTAATCGATTACCAGAAGGCAGCAATCGATTACCAGTAGCCAACACTCTTTTCAAAACTAATTTACAAAGTTGTAATCGATTACCATAATCATGTAATCGATTACCAATGTTTTAAAACGTTAGATTTCAAATTTCAAGAGTCACAACTTGTGATAAAACATTTTCAAATCATTTCAAACTTGTGCAATCGATTACACAATACTTCTAATCGATTACCAGTGTTTCTAAATGTTAGTTTTCAAATTTAAACATCAAGAGTCACATTTGTTGACGTGTAATCGATTACACTGCAATGGTAATCGATTACCAGTGACTAATTTCGAAAAATAAATTACAAAAGTCACAATTCTTAAAGTGACTTGTTTCTGAAGAGTTTTTCAAAAGAGTCACAACTTTTAAAGTGACTAGTTTTCAAAAGAGTCACAACTTTTAAAAAGTGACTAGTTTTAAAGAAATTGCCAAGAGTCACAAACTTTAACTTGAGTCATCAAATGATTATAAATATGTGACCATGACACGAATTTCAAAGACTGAATTCCTTTCATGCATAACAGATTTTCTTCATCTTTCTAAAAGTTTTTGTTCAATACTTTCTCTTTCAAGAAAAGTTCATTGACCGAAAACCTGTGTTATTCTTCTTCTTCATTCCTTCTCTCTTGTCAAAAGATTCAAAGGACTAACCGCTTGAGAATTCTTTTGTTTCTTCCCTACTCCCTCTTGACAAAAGATTTCAAAGGACTAACCGCCTGAGATATCTTTTTCCCTTTCCATTTACACAAAATATTTCAAAGGACTAACCGCCTGAGATATCTTTTGTTTCCCCTTACAAAGATTCAAGGGACTAACCGCCTAAGAATTATTTGTCTTAACACATTGGAGGGTACATCCTTTGTGGTACAAGTAGAGTGTACATCTACTTTGGTTGTTATACTGAGAACAAGAGAGGGTACATCTCTTGTGGATCAGTTCAAGTGGAGCGTACATCCACTTGGTTGTTCAAAGAGAACAAGGGAGGGTACATCCCTTGTGGATCTTTGCTTGTAAAGGATTTTACAAGGTCATTGGAAATCTCAAGAACCGGTGGTTGCTTGGGGACTGAGGGACAGGTTGTTGCCGAACCAGTATAAATCTTGTGTTTGTCTTCTTCTTCCCTACACTCTTTACTTTTCCGCGATGTACTTTTATTTTCGCTTTACTTTTGTCTAAATTATTGTTTTTGTTCTTTACTTCCTCATAACTTAGTAGTAAAGCCTAATTGAATCTAGTAATATTAAGAAGTATATTTTTTAATTAGTCAAGACACATTAATAATTAATTCAACCCTCATTCTTAATTATTCCGAGGCCACTTGATCCAACACTGACTAGTCGATGAAGTGTCCGGGTTCCAAGTGCTAAGCTTCTAGGATGCCTATTCTAGATACAACCAAATCAGGATGCACACTCCAAACGAGGAGAAAACAACATTTATCACTAAATATGCCAACTTTTGCTATAGGGTCATGCCCATCAGCCTCCAAATTGCAGGCGCTACATACTAGAGATTGATGGATCGAATTTTCAAACAACAGACCGGAGTCTATGTTGACCACATGGTCGTTAAATCTTAGAGCATTGCCCAACATGTGGTAGACCTGGAAGAGGTGTTCGGAGAGCTCTACAAATATGATATGCGCCTCAACCCAAAAAAATGTACTTTCGAGGTCTGTGAAGGAAAATTCTTGGGCTTTATGATCATGCATCGGGGAATAGAAGCCAACCCCGACAAATGCACTGCTATTTTGGAGATGTGTAGTCTTACTAACGTCCAGGAAATCCAAAAGCTGAATGGAAGACTACCATCCCTGTCCAGGTTTCTTCCAAAGCTTGCTGAAAAGTGAAGTCGTTCTACGAATTGCTCAAGAAAAATGAGCCTTTTCTGTGGGATGAAACCTGCGAACAAGCCTTCTTAACCTTCAAGAAGACCATTGCTACACCGCTGGTCCTAAGTCGACCTAGGCCAGGAGTACCCGTACTCCTATATCTCTCAGTAGTTGACGAAGCCGTTAGCTCAACCCTTGTACAAGAGGAAGGAAAGCACCAACTCCCTATCTTCTTCACCAACCGCATACTCCATGACGCCGAGAAGTGATACCAAATGATAGAAAAGGTGGTGCTAACACTCATTACCTCAACTCAATGACTAAGGCCCTACTTCTAAAGTCATCAAGTGGTAATCAAAATGAACTACCCCATCAAGCAGGTTTTGCGAAAACCTAAACTCGCAGGAAGGATGGTGGCCTGGTCTGTAGAATTTTTAGAGTTTGATATCTAGTACGAACCCCACAGCCCCATGAAGACATAGTTCATGGCAGATGTTAGTCGTCTTATACGACTAACTTTTGTATAGAAAACATTTTCTAAAACTTGTATAGTTCCCCAATTTATAGTTATTTTGTAGGAATTTGTATATAAATCTTGTTTTGTTTGAATAGCTATCTTTAGAGTATCTCCCATGTGATTTAATGATAAAATTTGCATAATTTCAGGTCAAAAGAGGCTAAAATCTTGAAGTGCAAAAAGGAGCAGTGGCGCTAAGTGGGCCCTGTGGGCTCAGCACGCATCAACCGCTAAGCACAGCTTCAGCGCGCTTAGCGTGACAAGGGAATCTGGAAGAGCACAAGAATCAAGGTTGCGCGCTAAGTGCAAGATCAGCTCGCTAAGTGATATGTTTGTCTCTTGCCAGGCTCAACGCACGATTGGCGCCAAGCCCAAATCCACTTACTCGTGCTAAGCGCGAGGGTGGCACTAAGCGCGATGTCGCGATTTCAGAGCCTATTTAAGGCTGAATTGTCATAATTAGGGTATGATTTTGAGAGACCAGAGCTGCATTTTTTTGCATAGACTTCGAGAATAGTGCATTAGAGGCAGCAGTTAAGCAAGGAAGCTAGGGTTCATCACTTTGAGAGATTAGAGAGTGTTTGAGTGATTGTGAGGTGCCAAGAAGAGGAGGAGGGATCCCCCTTCTTGTGTAAGCAACAATTGCTCTGTACTTTTTGTCTCATTTGTATTAGGGTTCCTTGTATGGCTAGCTAAAAACCCTAGTTGGGGATTTCTAATGAACAGTTGATGTAATTACTCTTCATATCTAATTAATTATGTTTTGTGTGTTCAATGCTTCTTTCAATGCTTAATTACTACATGCTCTTGGCCTGATCACCCACTTGTGTGTACTGTTAGGTGACTTTAGCACTGGGAAATGTATTGTTGCCTTAGAACATGATAGAAGTAGGGCTAAATAACTGCATTACCAGGGATGGATTGCGGGATTTTGGTTTTCTGAATATGCTGTGATGATAATGTTGTTTAAGTTAAGCCTAGTCTTACAAGAGGGATCATCGGATGAAGCTTAGGTTAAATTAGTCTAAACTTATGAGGGATCGAGGTTTAGTACTTTAGGCTACAACATAGAACACAAGAGCATGATTAATTAGAGAAATATCCTCATATGCATCAACTTGTTTGTTAGAAAAACCCAATGCTTTTTACCTATTGCTGTCAACTTTTACTTACTTGCATTTACTGTTTTTACCATAAAATTAGTTTATTTCTATTTTTAACCATCAATTATCAATGTTTGTTCCAAAAAATACCTTACTTCTGAATAAAACTCTGTCTAATAAGCAAGTTCCCTGAGTTCGATACTCGGATCACTTCGTTTTAATTTTAAATACTTGACGACCCAGTGCGTTTGGCAGTATTTCATTTCCCTTGAATATATTTGTTAAAAATTGGAGAAAAAGGAACCATATGGGAAAGTGAACAGCAGACTTCCTGGCATAATTTGCTGGGAACAACCAAACCACCTCATATTGGCAGAGCCTCTACATTGACGGTTCGTCTAATGTAAAGGGAAGCAGGGCAGGAATCATCCTCAAAGGCCCCAACAATATCACCCTAGAGCAAGCCCTGAAACTTAACTTCAAAGTTTCAAACAATAGGTCGAGTACAAGGCGTTCATTGTAGGTTTAAAACTAGCAAGAGAAGTTGGGGCCAACAGACTCGCAGCTTGTCTAGGGACAAGTTGCTAATAATACCAAACCAAGGAGACAATGTTGCTCATGTACTACCATAATGCCAACCCAAATGTTGTACTCTTTTTCCTACTTAAGTCTTTTGTCCCAAAAAAGAGAAAAATTAGGGTTTTGGCTTGGGATATTTTAATGAGGAACATTTGAGATAGCGAAGGGAATTTTTACTCAATCAAATACATTGAATTAAAATTATACATTCTTTCCTTTTCATAATTTTCTTGTCAAGACATGTACATCCTTGGTCGTAGTTCCAAGGCCCTTAAAACCCACAACTAGTATGTACACTAAGTCTCTAGTATGTGCCACCCATGACTAGTGACACGTATGCAAGAGCACAACAATACGTCTCCAGTATATGCCACTCGACGAGTGACATGTATGCAAGAACACAACACTAAACCTCTAGTGCATGTCACCCACAACGAGTGACACGTATGCAAGAGCATGTCATTACGTCTCTAGTATGTGACACGTATGCAAGAGCACAACTCCCAAAACCCAGGTCGAACAATTCCTTGGTCGATCCTCCAAAGGGCTTACAAAACCCAAGGTTTACCCTGAGTGAATCCTATAGGTTTACACACCACGTCTCCGGTACGTACCACTCCACGAAGTGGCACATATGCAAGAGCACAACACGAGCGCCACATACACAAAACTCATCAAACCCAAGGTCCACCCTTGGTGAGTCTCACAGGTTCACAAAACCCAAGGTTTGTCCTAGGTAAGCCTCGGCGCAACTTTACAGGCTTTTCAAAATGTAGGGCAAACACATCCCTAACCCAAAGCTCGTTAAACTCAAGGTTCACCCTTGGAGAGCCCTTCTTTTGCTAAGTTCCATTTCCATAGGAACTCAAGGTATGCAACGTCTACCCTTGATTATCATTTCTATTCCTAACTTTTATTTGTGTTGGAATACAAGTCTTCAGGAATATCTTAAAACCTAAGGTCCGCCTTTGGTACCAAAAACCCAAGGTCTACCCTTGGTACAAACTCTTACAAAACCCAAGGTCACCCCCTTGGTCCACTCAGTCACAGCAACTACAATAACCCTAGTCCAAGGTCTAGGCTCCACAAGTCAAAACAACCTACCCCCAGACTAGTTGGCAAAACCTTTAACCAGGGGAAAGTCAAACACACTTCTCATAACCATCAAGGGAGAAGAGCTCCATAGGCCAAGACGACCTATCACCAGACTAGTTGACAAGACCTTCAACTAGGTGCCAATCACACTAACTCTTCACAAACATCAGAGGAGAAGCTCCGCGGAGCGAAAGGAAACACCATCACATGGGTGACAAGAACTTTAATCAGGTTGGAATCAAACCTGAGATGACTTTGCGTCATCCACTTTTCTATTTCACAAGACCACCAAAGTCTTGCCTCCACATAGACAAGGTCTTGCTTCCTATGCCGTAAGAGATTTCACCTTCATCATGGCGGCCCAATCATACTACCACAAGTAACAGAGCATGCATTAGACAAAGGCAAACACACAAGACATACATAACATACACACATGACAAAATTCATCAACAAAGGGAAAGCATGTGCATTGAAGAAAAATAACAATTGTCATAGTTACAAGGCCTATGCGGCCAAAATCCAACAATAAAGTAAAGAACAAAATAAACAAAAAGTAACCTAAAGTTGGGCATCATCACCTCACCCTTTAGCACCCTGCTCCTCAACAACAACCTCCTCCTTCACGACAATTTCTTTTTCATCAAGTAGAACATCGTTCTTCACGTCTTTGAAAGGATCAAAAAGACCTAAGTTGGGATCTTTGGTGAAGAACTTGGCTTGCCTGACGGCCTTTTGAAACCTTTTTTCAAGCTGCTCCATGGCCTCCTTCATGTACATTGTTAGCTCCTCTTCAAGCCCCTTGTTGGCATCCCTCTCCTTGGTCCCTACAGCTCAAACTCCTCCAACTTAGACTTCGATGCTTTTAGCCAGGCCTCTAAATAAGCAATCACCTTGGAAACTGTAGAAGCAAAGCTTCCAAGATTATTTTTATGATGCCAAAGATTCTTCAAACAAGATTAAAGAAATCAAGAAGATTCAAGTGAAGATTCAAGAGAAGACTCAAGATATGCAAGAACCTCAAGAAAAGCATCAAGATAAGTATAAAAAGAATTTTTCAAAGAAAAGATTGAATAGCACAATTTGTCCAAAAGAATTTTTCAAAGAAAAATCTTTTACCAGAGTTTTTATTCTCTAGTAATCGATTACAAGAAGGCCGTAATTGATTACCAGAAGCCCAAAACAGTTTTATAACTGATTTACAAAGTAGTAATCGATTACCAATGTTTTTGAATGTTGAATTTCAAATTTCAAGAGTCACAACTTGTGATAAAACATTTTCAAACTTGTGTAATCGATTACACAACATTTGTAATCTATTACCAGTATTTCTAAACATTGGTTTTCAAATATAAACATGAAGAGTCACAACTGTTGATGTGTAATCGATTACACTATAATGGTAATCGATTACCAGTGACTGGTTTTGAAAAATAAATTGCCAAGAGTCACAATTTTTAAAGTGACTGGTTTTTGAAGAATTTGCCAAGAGTCACAACTTTTAAAGTGAGTAGTTTTGAAGAGAGTCACAACTTTTAAAGTGACTAGTGTTGAAGAAATTGCCAAGAGTCACAACTTTTAACATGGTTCTTCAAGAGCCATCAAATGGCAATAAATATGTGACCATGGCACGAATTTTATAAATGATTTACTGAATCATTCTCAACATCTCTCTAAGAGTTTTTATTCAATACTTGTTTTGTCAAGAAAAGTTCACTGGGCAAAAAATTGTGCTATTATATTTTCTTCCTCTCCTCCATTCTTACAAAAGGCTTTGCAAGAGACCTACTCTTGGTGACTATTTTCAAGAGAAGGTCTTCTTGGTTGAACACTGAACACAAGGGACCAACGTTCCTTGGGTTCATCGCAAGAAGCAGGATTTCCATCTGGGTTGATCACTGGACACAAAAGACCAACATCTTTTGGGTTCATTGCAAGAAGTGGGTACAACTTGGTTGTTATCACTGGACACAAGGGACCAACGTTCCTTGGGTTTCATTGCAAGATGTGGGAATGACTTCTTGGCTGTAATCAATGAACACAAAGGAGGGGATTCCTTTGTGGTTCATTTCTTGTAAAGGATTTTACAAGGATAATGGAAATCTCAAGCGGGTTGCTTGGGGACTGGACGTAGGCACGGGTTATGGCCGAACCAGTATAAATTCGATTTTGCATTCTCTCTTCCCTTAACTCTTTTACTTTTTTGTTGTCTTTACATTTCCTTAATCTCTTTTACTTTCTGTTGTGTTTATATTCATTTAAGTTACTTTCCTTCATTTATTATTTCAGTAACTTGTTAACAAAGAAATAATTGAATCTAGGGAATAATAAAGAAAGGGAAATTTTTAATTAGGAATAGTCAACGGAATCTTAATTCAACCCCCCTTCTTAAAATTTCTGAGGCCACTTGTCCAACAAGTGGTATCAGAGCCGGTTTCTTGTAGAAAGTTTAGAAACTTCAAGAAATATGGCCTCAGCAAATTTCTTATTCCCAAAAGTAAATTCCATCAATAGGCCTCCTATCTTCAATGGAGAAGGTTACCACTACTGGAAAATCCGTATACAAATTTTCATTGAAGCAATAGATTTAAATATTTGGGAAGCCATAGAAATAGGACCTTATGTACCCACCATAGTAGATGGAAGTACAACAAATGGAAGTACAACAATAGAAAAACCTAGAGATAAATGGTCCAAAGAAGATAGAAGAAGAGTTCAATATAATCTTAAAGCCAAAAATATCATTACTTCAGCCCTAGGAATAGATGAATATTTTAGAGTCTCAAATTATACAAATGCCAAGGAGACGTGGGACACGCTTCAACTCACAAATGAGGGCACAACTGATGTTAAGAGATCTAGGATTAATACTCTAACCCATGAATATGAACTTTTTAGGATGAAAACATACAAGATATGCAGAAAAGATTCATTCACATAGTTAATCATCTTGCATCACTAGGAAAAACATTTTCTAATGAGGATTTAATAAATAAAGTTCTAAGATGTCTAAATAGAGAATGACAGCCAAAGGTAACTGCCATTACTTAATCTAAAGATCTATCTAGTATGTCTCTTGCCACATTATTTGGAAAGTTGTAGGAACATGAGATGGAATTGCAAATACTCAATCAAAATGAAGAAAGTGACAAAAGAAAAAGGGGAATAGCACTTAAAGCCTCATCCTCCTTCCAAGAAGATATTGACAACGAGGACTCGGATGATGAAGAAGATTTCTCTCTAGATTTCACAAATTCATCAAAACAAGAGAAAATCAAAGACGTCAAAATTTCAATCAAAATAAGGGATCACAAGAGACTTCTCCAACTCTAAGATGTTACAAGTGCAATCAACCTGGACATCTAAAATCAAATTGTCCAACAAATGAGCAGTGGACTGAGAAATCTGAGAAGAAAAATTATGTAGAAAAGAAGGATAAGAGAGCCTACATTGCTTGGGATGATAATGATTCATCTTAAGGTTCTGAAAAAGAAGAAATCAACCTTTTGACCACAAACTAGGAAAGCGAAGAAGATGATTCTCAAGAAATCAAAGACTAAAGCAAAAGAGTTGAATGTCTCCTAAAACATCTTCTTGACAATATTATCAGTTATATCTCAAAAGAGGTAACATCTACTCTATCTCAAAGTTTGATTATTGCATTCAGTTAAGTTTTATTATTGTGGCTAATTGAAGATAATTCCAAAATTGTTTGATTATGTTAAAATTCATTATGATTAATTAATTATATTTAGTTTAAAGATTTGAATATACATGATTGATTGAATTTTTAGTTGATTATGCTTGAAATTGATTATGTATGATTTGACATGATTGGATTCTGTTAAAATTATATTGATATGCTAAAATAATTAAAATAAGTAATGAGTTACCATGTATGTGTTCATAACTGATTTTTGTTACTTAGATAGATTTAGATTATTATTATATTTTATTTTAAGTCGTGTATTTGGCTATATTTTATGATATTATGTTAGTTGTTTGTTTTCTGAACTTGGTTACCTTGTTTACTTATTTGGTACTTAGTTGATTATGACTAAACTTGGCTATTAAGTTGATATGTTTAAACTTGGTTATTATGTTGATATATGACTATGACTGAAATTTATGAATGTGTTACTAAAATTATGCTTTGTATATGTTTATTATTACATCCATGCACTTTGGCTTTTTGATGTTGCCAAAGGGGGAGAGAAAATGGGTATTTTAGAAATCAAGACATAAAATTATTTACTGAGTTTTAAATTAAGCATAAATTCAAAAAGAAAGGGGGAGAAAGAGATGAGTGAACGATAGATCAAATATTGCATATATTCTCTTGATTTCAGGATTTGTCATCATCAAAAAGGGGGAGATTGTAGAAGCAAAGCTTCCATGATTATTTTGATGATGCCAAAGATTCTTCAAACAAGATTAAAGAAATCAAGGAGATTCAAGTGAAGATTCAAGAGAAGACTCAAGATATGCAAGAACCTCAAGAAAAGCATCAAGATAAGTATAAAAAGAATTTTTCAAAGAAAAGATTGAATAGCACAATTTGTTCAAAACAATTTTTCAAAGAAAAATATTTTACCAGAGTTTTTACTCTCTGGTAATCGATTACCAGAAGACTGTAATCGATTACCAGAAGCCCAAAACAGTTTTACAACTGATTTACAAAGTAGTAATCGATTACCATGGGCATGTAATCGATTATCAATGTTTTAGAACGTTGAATTTCAAATTTCAAGAGTCACAACTTGTGATAAAACATTTTCAAACTTGTGTAATTGATTACACAACATTTGTAATCGATTACCAGTATTTCTAAACGTTGGTTTTCAAATCTAAACATGAAGAGTCACAACTATTGATGTGTAATCGATTACCAATGTTTTTGAACATTGAATTTCAAATTTCAAGAGTCACAACTTGTGATAAAACATTTCAAACTTGTGTAATTGATTACACAACATTTGTAATCGATTACCAGTATTTCTAAACATTGGTTTTCAAATCTAAACATGAAGAGTCACAACTATTGATGTGTAATCGATTACACTATAATGGTAATCGATTACCAGTGACTGGTTTTGAAAAATAAATTGCCAAGAGTCACAATTTTTAAAGTGACTGGTTTTTGAAGAATTTGCCAAGAGTCACAACTTTTAAAGTGAGTAGTTTTGAAGAGAGTCACAACTTTTAAAGTGACTAGTTTTGAAGAAATTGCCAAGACTCACAACTTTTAACATGGTTCTTCAAGAGCCATCAAATGGCTATAAATATGTGACCATGGCACGGATTTTATAAATGATTTACTGAATCATTCTCAACATCTTTCTAAGAGTTTTTATTCAATACTTGCTTTGTCAAGAAAGGTTCACTGGGCAAAAACTTGTGCTATTCTATTTTCTTCCTCTCCTCCATTCTTACAAAAGGCTTTTCAAGAAACCTACTCTTGGTGACTATTTTCAAGAGAAGGTCTTCTTGGTTGAACACTGAACACAAGGGACCAACGTTCCTTGGGTTCATTGCAAGAAACAGGATTTGCTTCTGGGTTGATCACTGGACACAAAAGACCAACATCTTTTGGGTTCATTGCAAGAAGTGGCTACAACTTCTTGGTTGTTATCACTGGACACAAGGGACCAACGTTCCTTGGGTTTCATTGCAAGAAGTGGGAATGACTTCTTGGTTGTAATCACTGAACACAAAGGAGGGGATTCCTTTGTGGTTCATTTCTTGTAAAGGATTTTACAAGGATAGTGGAAATCTCAAGCGGGTTGCTTGGGGACTGGACATAGGCACGGGTTATGGCCGAACCAGTATAAATCCGGTTTTGCATTCTCTCTTCCCTTAACTCTTTTACTTTTTGTTGTCTTTACATTTCCTTAATCTCTTTTACTTTCTGTTGTGTTTATATTCCTTTAAGTTACTTTCCTTCATTTATTATTTCAGTAACTTGTTAACAAAGAAATAATTGAATCTAGGGAATAATAAAGAAAGGGAAATTTTTAATTAGGAATAGTCAACGGAATCTTAATTCAACCCCCTCTTTCTTGTACATTGTTAGCTCCTCTTCAAGCCCCTTGTTGGCATCCCTCTCCTTGGTCCCTGCAGCTCAAACTCCTCTAACTTAGACTTCGATGCTTTTAGCCAAGCCTCTAAATAAGCAATCACCTTGGAAAGCTCATCCCTCTCTACCGCAATGCCTTCCACCTTGCCAGCCAAGCCCTTTTTCTCTTCCTGCAAACCCTTGCATTGTGCAGACATTTCATAACCATCCAACCTTCTACGCAACAACCTGGCCAGGACGCTGCCAACCTTGGAAGACAATTGGTGGCTCAAACTTACAACTTTAGCGACGACGATGGTGGGGTTAGCTACCTTAGGGCGCTCCTATATCTCGATCGTGCAAATAGTAGTCCTCCGTCTGGCAACCTCCACCTCCAAAGATGATACCTTGTGTAGAGCCTCTTGGTACCTATAACGACCTGCCTCATCGCTATGATATCACTACTCTAAACCGCATAAATTTTGACTTCAAATGAAAACTCTGTTAATTATGCTTATGAAAAATGAGAGTAAATTTTTTGCAATATAGATCACCAAACAAACGCAAAAATACTTAGATGTGTGTGTGTGTGTGTATATATATATATATATATATATATATATATATATTAACTTAGTACACATCATTCACATGACAGAAAGTAAATTAGTTCATACATATAATTAAATCTATGATCTACATCCTCAATTCAAAAAGAATTATAGAACCAGCTACGAAGGAGGTTATTAACAAAACATAACTCTCTCCCAAAATAATCCCAACGTCATCACATCGGCTTGGCGGCGGCTCCAACAAAAGAATCTCACTCCATGTTAGAAAGAGAAACAATAACAAGTACCATGCTCATACACACTTATCAATCAATACAACATACACTTCATAATTGTTCATCAACTTTTCCACAATTCTAATCAATCATGCTTAGTATGATGCATGCACTTGACCTTAACTCTCAAACGCAATGTGGTACAATTTGTCAAGAAAGAGCCTAAGCGTGTCCATGTGACACTCTGACTTAGGAAAACTAGGAAACAAATGTCGAGGTCACCCTGTCGTGCACTGGCTACTCCCCCCTTCCATGGTGATCAGCCTGAGTCTCAAGGGAGTTCCAAACCGAGTGACATGTCCCAAAGTACAAGTATTTCCCCTCAAGAGAAACTACAAGTACTTACTGACAAAGTTTATACTATTTCTATGCAATATGAAGTATGAAACATGGGCACCATCAATGAACTGACCATGGATAATTAAAGATTCTAAGCCAAGCCCCCTCTAGAGATGCTTAAAACTCTTTAACCACTCTATTTCCCTCACCAGGGATACCAATCATCATGACTGCACCCCCTATGTACATACACAACATACATCATCACGGTGTCAATTTCAACATCAACAACATCTCATTTTAATGTCATTCTCAACATCAACATCATTTCATCTCAATGTCATTTTCAATGTCAACATCATCTCATCTCAATGATATTATCATCATTAACATCTTCTCATTTCAATATTATCATCAATAACAATATAACCTTATATCACATTATCATCAATAACAACATCATTAATAATCACATCCCACAAATACATACATATAAATTTCATGCTTAATATTCTCACTTCGCAGGTCTTCAAACAACACAAGTCTAATAAAACGATACTATCATTTATCAATAGTTGATATGTTGCATCCCATTTGTCAAAAACACTATTTTTCTTGAAAGCCAACATGCATAGGGACAAACATGTGTTCCCATAATTGGGTTCCTTGATCCAAATTATGGTATCGAAGCCATAAATCATAATAAACTCCCCTCACCTATCTTGAGCTCTCTATTAGCTTCTTTTTGCATCACTTAGAAACCTCTCTCGTTCATGTTCGTTGGTCCAAATGTAGAGTTCTATATACCAAATCAAAGGTAATTTAGTATAGATTTCAAAAACAAGGTTAATAATAACTCCAGGATCAATTACCGCTATCCAAACAAAAAGGACTAAGGGGTGTTTTGGGTTATACTACAAAGAGACATCATTTTGAAATTCTGATCATGCCAATGTGACTGGGGTTTAGCGAAGGTCATGAAAATAACATCAATTTTATAAAAAAGGTAACTTCTACAACGTCTCATTCTCAAGGGTTTTTCAAAGGAAGTGTGAAACCATTCTATTACGGTACCCAAAACGCAAGAGACACTAGGAAAATCTCAAGCTAACTAGGAGAAAGGCATAGAAGTCAAGATCACCTCAGAGAAACTATGAAAGAAAAGATTGACAGCTTGTTCTATACTAAATCCTTGAGGTGGGTTCTAAGGATTCCACTCTGATTAAAGCGTTCCTCTCCATGCGGTGGTTCGGTGACAAGCAATGGCAGCTCGTGGTAGCCACCAGTTGTCGTGTGTGGTGGAAGAGGAGATTCTAGGGTTGTTTAGGGGAAGTTTTGAGAGAGGGAGGAATGAAATCGTGTTTTTTATGCTTAAGAACGTATTTATAATTTGCAGATCTCGCTTAGTGAACTCATCTCACTAAGCGGAAATCAACTTTTGGTGATGAGCATGATATTTCACGCTAAGCGCAATTCCTATCAGATTGGATTGCGCTTAGCCCTTGTGTCTCGCCAAGCGAGATGTCCAAAAGTGTTGATTTGCAAATCCCAATGGTCAAAGTATGAAGACTTGGGTTAAGAACCTACAGTCCAAACTGGAAGGTGATCCAACGGTTAACGAGTTGGGGATAGTGGTTTTACAGGAAATGATGCAATCCTACCCCGCAAGGGCATTGGATAGAAGACTCCAAGAAGATTAGGCCAGAGATTCAAGAGAAGGCCCTAGAATTCTCATGAGCCTTAGGGTAGATTTCGGGCCCATGGGCTAAGTATGAGCCCACTTATCTTTGTACATATTAGATTAAGGTTTCATTATTTTTGGGCCTTGTATTTAGGGCTCCATAATATCGGTAAGGTACCCTAGAAATGTAGGATTTTTCAGCCCTTGTATTTTAGGGCACCTAGACTAATTTTTTGTATTAGGGGTAGTTTTGTAATTTCACATGCATTAAGCGAATATTTGATGTGTGTGGTTGGAAATAAATTTAGTTGAATTGGGAGAAGCCCAGTCCAATTAAATTTTAGAGGGGGAGGTGAGCATTTGCTTACTACACCCCATTGCCACATCATATAGTCACACTTTGTGCATGTCCTTCATGCTTTACATGCCTCATGACACCTAAGCACACTTAGTGGAGAATCTTGGACTTGATCTTGGATTATTGGGCTGAACCATAGCTAAAATTCACTAATCATAATTAGTGAAAATTTGGCTCCACAAATTCAATTTAAGTTCAAGTGAAATTTGAATAGAAATTCAAATTTCCCTCCAATTTTGAGTGACACTTAGGCTATAAATAGAGGTCATGTGTGTGCATTTTTTCAACTTTGATCATTTGAAAATTAAACTTCAGATTTCAGAGCTCTTTTAGAGCACAAAATTTCGTGCTCTTCTCTTCCTCTCCCTTCATTCATCATCTCCTTCTTCCTCCAAGCTCTTATCCATGGCCTCCTATGGTGGTGAGCTTCTTCTAGACTCATCTTCTCCTTGAAGTGGCGTCTCCCCTCTCTCTTCCTTCTCCATTCCGCTGTCATTCAGCTTCCAAGAAGCAAAGGAATCCATTGATGAAGAAGATCCTAGGCCTACAAGCTCCAATGGAGCTTACATCACAAGTTTAGGTAAAACTTGAAATCTCACAATTTCAACCTCGGTCAATAAAACTCCACATAACTCAACATCCACTTCAAGCAATCACACATAGTTAATTCACACAACACCTCAACTCATCCAAATCAATCAAATAACACAGAAAATACATTAAACATCATTTTTCGGTTAGTGAAATTTCTGGGCATTACAACTCTCCCACCTTTTTAGAAATCTCATCCCCGAAATTTACCTAACTCAAACAAGGCCGGATAGGCTTCTCGCACCTTGTAGAAGCAAAACTTCATGATGAATCAAGATTGATTCAAAGGTGTTTTGATGATAACAAAGATGATGACAAAGGTGATGACAAAAAGCTCAAAGGTCAATCAAAGAATGAGTTCAAGATGTTCAAGATAGAATTAAGAACACTTCAAGACTCAAAAGGAAAGTTGAAGAACACTTCAAGATTCAAGAGGAAAGTTAAATTCAAGAATCAAGAATCAAGATTCAAGGATCAAGCTTTCAAGACTCAAGATTCAAGAATCAAGAGACGACATAATCAAGATAAGTATGAAAAAGTTTTTTCAAAAACTGAGTAGCACATGGATTTTTCTCAAAACATGTTTACCAAAAAGTTTTTACTCTCTGGTAATCGATTACCAGATTGTTGTAATCGATTACCAGTAAGCAAAATGGTTTCCAAAAAGTTTTCAACTGAATTTACAACGTTCCAATTGATTTCAAAAAGCTGTAATCGATTAATATGTTTTGGTAATCGATTACCAGTGCCTTTGAATGTTGAAATTCAAATTTAAATATGAAGAGTCACATCCTTTCACATAAAAGCTTTGTGTAATCGATTACACTAAGTTGGTAATCGATTACCAATAATTGTTTCTAAGTAAATCAAAAGATGTAACTCTTCAAATGGTTTTTGACTTTTTCAAATTGGTTTTAAGTTTTTCTAAAAGTCATAACTCTTCTAAATGGTTCTCTTGACTAGACATGAAGAGTCTATAAAAGCAAGAATTTGTTTTGCATTTTAAATGAATCTTTCTAACAATCCAATCAATTCATTACAATCCTTTACAAGCCTTGAATCTCTTTGAATTTCTTCTTCTTCTTTGTGCCAAAATCTTTCCAAAGTTTTCTGGTTTTCTAAACCTTGAAAACTTGTGTTATTCATTCTTTTCATCTCTTCTCCCTTTGCCAAAAAGAATTCGCCAAGGACTAACCGCCTGAATTCTTTTTGTGTCTCTCTTCTCCCTTTTCCAAAAGAACAAAGGACTAACCACCTGAATTCTTTTGTGTCTCCCTTCTCCCTTGTCAAAGAATTCAAAATGACACAGTCTGAGAATTCTTTTGATTCTTCCCTTTCCCTTATACAAAAGTGTTCAAAAGACTAACCGCCTGAGAATTCTTTTGTATCCCCATTCACAAAGTACCAAAGGTTTAACCGTTTGAGATCTTTTTCTTAACACATTGGAGGGTACATCCTTTGTGGTACAAGTAGAGGGTACATCTACTTGGGTTGTTGACTGAGAACAAGAGAGGGTACATCTCTTGTGGATCAGTTCTAGTGGAGGGTACATCCACTAGGTTTAAAGAGAACAAGGGAGGGTACATCCCTTGTGGATCTTTGCTTGTAAAAGGATTTTTACAAGGTTGAAAGAAATCTCAAGGACCGCAGGTCACTTGGGGACTGGATGTAGGCACGGGTTGTTGCCGAACCAGTATAAAAACTCTTGTGTGTTTGTCTCCTTCTTCCCTACTCTTTTACTTTCCGCTGTGCATTTTAATTTTTGCTTTTACTTTTGGTTAAGTTTCTCTTCTACTCCTTATTCTCTTAACAACATAAGTAAAAGCCTTAGAAGAGTAAATTTTTAATTAGTGAAGGTTTAGGAATAATTAATTCAACCCCCCCTTCTTAATTATTCTGAGGCCACTTGATCCAACACACCTGACTCTCTAGTTCCCACGTGGCGTCTTCTCCTGATGCACCTCCCCAAATCACCATGACCAACAAAATTTCTTTCCCTATTATGTGCTTTGTTGGCCTATCCTCGATGCTCAAAGACAATGTTTCATATGTCAAGTTCTCCTTCACTTGTGTGTCATTTAATTTGATCACATGAGATAGACCATGGACACAATTATGAAGTTGAGACACAAGAAAAAGATTATGAAGGTTAGAAAGAGACGGGAGTAATGAAATTTGGTATGCCATAGAACAAACTCTTTTGAGAATTTGGAAAGGACCGATAAAATATGGTGTGAGTTTTTGGGATTTCAATGCTCAACCAACCCTAGTCCATGGAGTGACTCTCAAGAATACATGATCACCAACCTCGAATTCTTAGTCTTTCTTCCTCTTGTCCTTATAGCTTTTCTACCTACTTTGAGCAATCCTCATCCTCTCTTGGATCAACTTGACCTTTTTAGTGATTTGTTGTACCACTTCAGGTCCTAAGGTGAGGTTCTCTCCAGGTTCTAGCCAGCACAGTGGTGTCCTACACCTTCTACCATACAGAGCTTTGTAGGGAGTCATGCTAATGGTAGTGTGAAAACTATTTTTATAGGTGAACTCTATCAATGATAGAAAACTCTCCCGACTCCTCTTTTGTTCTAAAACACACACCCTCAAAAAGTCTTCCAGCGACTGAATGGTCCGTTCAGTTTGGCCATCAATCTGAGGGTGGTAGGTTGAACTTAGCCTAAGCTTGGTTCCCAACGCTCTGTCATCAACTTTTCCACAATTCCAATCAATCAATACAACATACACTTAATAACTAGTCATCAACTTTTCCACAATTCCAATCAATCATGCTTAGTATGATGCATGCACTTGACCTCAACTCTTAAATGCAATGTGGTACAATTTTTCAAGAGCCTAAGCATGTCCATGCGACACTCTGACTTAGGAAAACTAGGCAACAAGTGTTGAGGTCACCCTATTATGCATAGGCAACTCCCCCCCCCCCCCTCCCATGGTGATAAACCTGAGTCTCAAGGGAGTTCTGAACTGAGTGACATGCCCCAAAGTACAAGTATTTCCCCTCATGAGAAATTACAAGTACTTACTTACAAAGTTTATACTATTTCCATGCAATATGAAGTATGAAACATGGACACCATCAATGCACTGACCGTGGATAATTAAAGATTCTAAGCCAAGCCCCCTCTAGAGATGCTCAAAACTTTTTATCCACTCTATTTCCCAACCAGGGATATGCATCATTGTCACTACACCCCCCATGTACATACACAACATACATCATTATCATGTCATTTTCAACATTAACAACATTTCATCTTAATGTCATTATCAACATCAACATCATCTCTTCATAGTAACATCAACAACATCTCATCTCAATGCAATATCAACATCAACATCATGCCTTCATAGTGTCATTTTCAATATCAACATCATCTCATCTCCATGACATTATCATCATCAACATCATCTCATCTCAATGACATTACCAACATCAGCATCATCTCATTTCAATATTATCATCAATAACTACATCACCTCATATCACATTATCATCAATAACAACATCATTCTCATATCAATATTATCACCAATATCAACATCATTCTTTGTCATTATTATCATTAGTAAAAACATCATTCTTTATCAATATTATCATCAATAACAACATCATTCTTTATCAATATTTTCATCAATAACAACATCACCTCATATCAACATTATCATTGATAACAACATCATCAGTAATCACATACCACAAATATATACATATAAACTTCCCAAGATTCACACTTCCCAAGTCTTCAAACAACATAAGTCTAATAAAATGATATTATCATTTATCAATAGCTAATGTATCGCATCTCATTAGTGGAAAACATTATTTTTCTAGAAAACCAGCATGCACAGGGACAGACATACATTCCCATAATTGGGTTCCCAGACCTCAATTATGGTATAAAAGCCATAAATTATAATAAAATCTCCTCACCTATTGTGAGCTCTCTGTCAGCTTCTCTCTGCGTCACTCAGAGACTTCTCTTAACGTAGCTCTATGTGGAGCTTTCATCAATGAAGTCCTATGCTTCTTGAAGATCAATGGCAGCGGAATGGAAAAAGAGGAAAGGTGATTGGAGATGCCACTTCATGGAGATGAGTCAAGAAGAAGCTCACCACCATAGGAAGCCATGGATGAGAGCTTGAAGGTAGGAGAAGATGAGTGGAGGGAGAGGGAGAGAAGGGGTGATAACTACTAAATAATTGTATTTTGATAGTAGAAAATTAGTCAAATATTGGCCTGAAATTAATTATTTAGTAGTTATTTGTGATTAAAAGTTAGAAAATTAATTAAATTGAATTTTTGGTTGTAGATATAAAAATTGGAGGTGTAACAAGCAAAAAGGGCATAAAAATTGAAGAAAAGAAGAAAATTTGAAGAAGACCCAGCCCAATGCGCGCGTTTAGCACGCGTCACGGGCTAAGCGGGCCTAGAAGTACACGCGCTAAGCACAGGGTGTCGCGCTAAGCGCACCTATGAAGGCCCAAAGCTCACTTTAGCAGCTATAAATAGAGAGCCAGTCCAAGGGACAGAGACACCACCACAGAACCCCCTCTCCTAGGGGTTTCATTTACTCCCTTTCTTTCTTTCACCCCCTTCTCATTGTAAAACCCTCATGACCATGAGTGGCTAATCCCCTAGCTAGGGCCTAGCAGGCCTAAAAAGCCAATGATGTATGGAGCATTTCAAGAGTTATCAATAAAAAGAGGAATTCCTTCCAGGTTCTTTTATTTTACCGTTCTTTCTTTTTCATCCTGTATCTCGGACCTCATTTTCTGTTAGGGTTTAGTCCACTCGGGAGAGGGTGAAGCCTAATTAGGGGTAAGGAATGAATACTTGAATCTGTTTTAAGGGTTAGGCCACTCGGGAGAGGGTAACGCTTAATAGAACACTAAAAGGAAGAAATTATCGGGTTATCATTTAGAGGATTTTCTTTCCAGGTTCTTTTATCTGCTTTTTTTCTTATTTATTCTGCATTTCAAACTTTATTTTCTGTTAGTCTTTAGGCCACTCGGGAGAGGGTAAAGCCTAATTAGGGATAAAGAATGAATGCGTGAATCGGTTTTAAGGGTTAGACCACTCGGGAGAGGGTAACGCTTAATAAAACAATAAAAGAAAGAAATCATTGGGTTAGCATGACTTAATGCCCCAATGCCCATGCTTTAGCAAACATCTAGAATGTAATCTTAATGCATCTTAGTTATTGAGTCTTCGCAAAGGGCATTTGGAAGATAGGTAATTAAGGTAGGCTTGTCATCGTGAGGCATCAGGGGCAAGTAGATGGATAAATGTGGGGCAGAATTAGTTCGCTGGTATTGATAACAGACAAATCCAGAATCCATATATCTAGGCTAATTAGACTTGTCAGGTTTTAGCGATTTTAATATATAGATTTTATTCCCTATTTTTATTGTTGGTTTTTCTTAGAAGTAGTTATTCCTTATTTTATTGTTGGGTTTTAGGAGTAAGTATTTAGACTTAGTAGATTTAGATTTTATTTATTTGAATTTCGTAGAAGTAGTTATCATATCTCAATTTAAATATTTTATCTTCTATTTTGATCTTTCAATCTTTTATCTTTTTCTTTTATCTTCTAATTTTATCTTTAAATATCTTATCTTATCTTTTATCTTCTAATTTTATCTTTAAATATCTTATCTTTTCTTTACCTTATCTTCTATCTTTCCTTATCTTTTATTTTAAATTCTTATCTCTTGCTTTAAATTGGGTTTGCATTAATCTAAGTACAAACAAAGTCTCTGTGGATTCGACACTTGGACTTCCGAGAACTTTACTACTTGTGACGATTTGGTACACTTGCCAACGAGTTAACAAGTTTTTGGCGCCGTTGTCGGGGATTTTGTTTTTCGTACTTTATTATTTGCATATTCCAATTTTAAAGCAATTAGTTTTCACTTTCTATTTTTTATTTTACTTTCTTTTTTTTTCTATTATTTTTTTAGTGCTTCATTTTATTTTTCAATTTTTTGTCTTTATTCATTCTTATTTTATTTTTTATAAAAATAAAAAAAAAATTAAAAATAAAAAAGATATTTAAGTTTAATTTTTATTCTTTGATAACGTGCACGATAGTTGTTTCTTTTGTGAACAGTGCACATTCCTTCTTTAGAGAACGCATCATGGCAGAAGATCGTCCAAAGAGGATGACGCTAGAGGATTACTCTAGTCCTATTATACCTTAATACTTCACCAACATAGCCAGACCAGAGGTGTAGGCGGCCAACTTCTCATATCCATATTCCTTGATCCAGCTGATTCAAGGGAATCTATTTCACGGCCTTCCAAGTGAAGATCCATACGCACACCTGGCCACATACATCGACATTTGCAACACGGTGAAGATAGCCAGGGTTCCTGAAAATGCAACACGCCTCAATCTTTTATCTTTTTCACTAGCAGGTAAAGCAAAATTATGGCTTCGCTCATTTAAGGGGAATAGCCTGCGGACATGGGACGAGGTGGTGGAGAAATTCTTGAAGAAATACTTCCCAGAATCAAAGACCGTTGAAAGGAAGATGGAAATCTCTTCATTCCATCAATATCCCGATGAATCCCTCAGCGAGGCACTCGACCGTTTCCACGGACTACTCAGGAAGATGCCTACACATGGATACAGTGAACCGGTGCAACTAAACATCTTCATAGATGGCCTACGACCCCAATCAAAACAATTACTAGATGCATCTGTAGGAGGGAAGAACAAGCTAAAGACACCGGAGGAGGCAATGGAACTCATAGAAAACATGGCAGCTAGTGATCACGCCATTCTTTGTGATCGCACATATGTCCCAACAAAGAGAAGCCTTCTAGAACTCACCAAGGATTCCAATATGATGCATCCAATGAAGTTAACTACATGGGCAGTCATAATCATCAAGGATTCCATCAAAGAGGACCACCAGGATTTTATCAGAGCGATAATTTTTTGCAGGACCATGATTGGAGATATTATCCAAGTAATAACTTCAACCAAGGGGGTTCACCCTATCAGCATCCTAGCCAGGGTCAGAGTCAGCAAGAGAAGCCACCTATCAGTATAGAGGAAATGCTATTAAGCCTCATCCAAGAAACAAGGGCAAACACTCAGGAGATAAGGGCATTCATCCAAGAAACAAGGGCAAACACTCATGTGCGATCTGCTTCATGTGGATGTTGAGTTATGTGGACTTTTATTGACTTAGGTAGAAATTATGAAATTTCAAGTTTTACTTAAACCTATTTCACTAAAACTGCAATTTTGGATTCTTTAACCGTTGGATCGCTTTCCGATTTCGACTGTAGGCTTGCAACCCAATTCTTCACATTCTGACCGTTTGGATTTGTCATATAACATCTTAAGTATGATATATGATATTTTGACCGAAGCAGTAAAATTTGAGTTGGATCAGCTCGCCCAGGCTAGCCAAATTTCGCCTGGGTGAGTCTTGCAGGGTACAAATATGTTCAGCAGCATAAAAGAGACATTTCTTACTCCTTCCCTTCCCCTAAAACCTCCCCCAACACCCCCAACCTCCTCCTCTACCACCATTGACCACCGGTGACCGCCACAAGCTGCCTTTGCTTGCCGTCGGACCACCGCGCGGAGAAGAACAGTTTAATTGGAGCAGAATCTTCAAAACTCAACTCGAGGATTCGGTAGAGAATGAAGCCTCCAATCCTTCCTTCATGGTTTCTTCAAGGTAATCGTGATTTCTAAGCCTTCTCCTTGTTAGTTTGAGTCTATCTTTGCATCTCTTCTGACTTGGGAACCATTATTGGATGTTTTTACACTTCCTTTGAAAAACCCTTGAAGAAGAGACATTGTAAAAGTTTCCTTTTTATAAAATAGACTTTGTTTTTGTAACATTTGTTGAACCCTGGTCACAGTGGCGTGATAAAAAATTTAAAATGACCTCTCTTTGATATGAATCTCAAATCACCCCTTTAGCCCCTTTTTAAATTGAATGGTTATTTGACCCCAAAAGTTAATATTAACCTAGTCTTTGAAATCTATACTGAATTATTTTTTATTTGGTATATAGAGCTCTGCGTTTGGACGAACGGATGTGAACCTAAGAGATCTTAGAACAACGCCGCAAGGAACTAACAGGGAGATATAGATAGGTGAGGGGACTTTATTGCTTGTTTACATCTTTTGATACCATAGTTGGGGTCAGGGAACCCAATTATGGGGATGTTTGTTTGCCCCTGTGCATGCTAGCTTTCAAGAAAAACTTTGTTTCTAACTAATGGGATGTGATATATTTGTTATTGATGTGCATGTTGGTTTTCAAGAAAAACCGTGTTTTTAACTAATGGGATGTGATATGTTTGATATTGATGATTGAAATTGTCAATGATGTTGTTGTTGTATTGATTGGAAATTTTGGGAAAAGTCTTAATTATATAGGAGACTTTGCCCAAAATTTTATATTTGTTCTTCTATTTACTTTATTAAATTTTAAATGAGCATAAGAGTTTGTTATGAATACCATAGTTCTCCTCTTTAATTTAGAATTTTCCTTAAAAATATGAGTCTCGTGATATTATAGATTGTTGTTGTTTGAGGTTTATGTTGCCTGAAGACTTGGGGAATGTGAATCCTGGGCATGAATTTATATGTATGTATGTGGAATGTGATTGCTTGTGATGTTGATGATGATGTTGAGATGAGATAATGTTGATGTTGATGATATTATTGTGATGATGTATGTTGTGTATGTACATGGGGGGTGTGGTGACCATGTTGGATACCCCTAGAGGGGGAAATAGAGTGTTTTAAAGAGTTTTAAGCATTCCTGGAGAGAGAAGGGGATGACTTAGAATCTTTAATCATCCATGGTCAGTGCATTGATGATGCTCATATTTCATACTTTATATTGCATGGAAATAGTACAAACTTTGTCAGTAAGTACTTATAGTTTTTCATGAGGAAAAATACTTGTACTTGGGGGTATGTCACTCGGTTTGGAACCTCCTTGAGACTCAGGTTGATCACCATGGGGGGGGGGGGGAGTTGCCTGTGCACAACAGGGTGACCTCGACACTTGTTGCCTAGTTTTCCTAAGTGAGAGTGTCATGTGGACACGCTTTGGCTATTTCCTGATAAATGGTACCAAATTACATTTTAGAGTTGAGTCAGGTACATGCATCATTCTGAGCATATATGATTTGAATTATCGAAAAGTTGATGACTAGTTTGTTAAGTGTACGTTGAACTGATGGGTTATTAAAAATGATTGTGGTCATTGTTATTGTCTTCATGTTAATCATTGTCTTTTGGTGTTTGTTGATCTTTTATAATAAACTCACCTTTGCAATTTTTGTACCATGTGATTGGTGCCTGTGATGATCTCAAACTTTCTTTTGTGGGAGCAGATGAGCAGCAGTAGGTGACATGGAGGGAAGTCTTTTGTTGGAGCTGTCAAGCCGACCTGACAACGTTAGAATTCATTTTGGGGGGAGAGTTGTGTTTTGTTATGAACTCTTCCTTAATTGGTTCCTTGAATCTTTTTTGATTGGGCATGTAAGTCCCAAGTTTAGATATATGTAAAAAAATCTAAATTATGTTCTGACACTTGAAAGATGTGTAGTGGTGTATATATATAAGTATGTATTTGTTCACGTGTTTGTGAGTTGTTTGATGAATGTACATCACGAAAAATTTATCATCGTTTTCACAATCAAATTAATGGAGCTTTCACTTAAAAATTGAAATGTCACATTTTATAGTAAGTTATATCATAGTGACGAGGCGGGTTGTTACAAAGGTCATGAAAACATCATCAATTTTATAAAAAGGTAACTTTTACAACATCTCATTTTCAAGGGTTTTTCATAGGAAGCTCAAACTAACTAGGAGAAAGGCATAGAAGTCAAGGTTACCTCAGAGAAACTACGAAAGAAAGGATTGAGAGCTTGTTTCTCTACGGAATCCTTAAGGTGGATTTTAAGGATTCCACTTCGATTAAAATGTTCCTCTCTATGTGGTGGTCCAGCGGCAATCCATAAAGGCTAAGTGATGTGTTTCATCTTCCTAGGGGTATCCATAATTTTGACAGCTTTGTCCATTACCTTGTAGACTGAAGCTAAAAGGAATTTACTAAGACAAATTTCTTCTCCAAAATGAAGGGCTTTGGTTAAGTTGTAGTTTTACATGGGAATTTGAAGGGAACAAGTACAAAGAAGTTGTGAAGACACGTGATATATCAGAAATGCTATATGTTCTTCATCAGAAACTTCTTTAGTGTCTTTCACATTTTTTCAATGAAAGCTCCATAAGACTTAGCACTAAAGTCTATATCTACTTCTTTTTTTCTATCTAATTTTCAATTAGACCCAAGGCATAGTGTCACAACCTACCCTTCGGCGGGAGGGCGACGCGGGGCTCACGGGTGCGTCTTCCAAGTGAGGAAGGCGCTCGGAGTCGCCACCAACGTTTATTTGAGGAAAACATCGGAAAAACCGGAAAGATGTGGTCTATGAACTTTAAGTGTGAAAGGTTCGGGAGTTGTTTTTATGCACGGGGAAGGTATAAGCACCCCACACGTCCATTACAAGGGACGGCAGCCTTCAATCAAGTGTGCGAATATGACTTCAAAATTATTTATTTTTCCCATTTTTATGTTTTTATGTCTTTTTATGCCTTTTTTTATTTTTTTATCTTTTTGTGGTCGACAAGGGTGTTTCCCTCGCTCCTACGTATCCTCAATTGTGATGAGGAAATAAGACCTACGTAGTTTTTTCAAAACTGAACGTTGATGGATTTTGTACTGGCTCTTGAGGTTTAAATGTCTTTACAATAGTTTTGCTAATTGTTGACTGTTAAGAAGATTTTTTGCCATCAATGAACGTAAGTCAATAGGTATAGTATTGTTTTCAAGTAAATGCTCTTTATTCTACTATAAAGAGCACTTATATGAAGTAATTAAGCTTTAAAAAATACTCCTTAGTCCTTACACCTACTATAAATGTTTTTTTAACAATACAATAAATAGTTTTTATCTTTTTTTGCAAGATATATTTTGACCGAACAAAAGTCGTTTAAGGCATTGGACCATTAAACGATCTTTTGATTTTTGGAAATGAGAGAAATGTTAAGGCGTTGGACCATTAACGATCTCTTGGTTTTGAAAGGAGAGAAACGTTAAGGCGTGGGACCATTAACGATCTCTTGGTTTTTGAAAGGAGAGAAACGTTAAGGCGTTGGTCCATTAACGATCTCTTGAGGTGGTCAACAAAAGCGGGGCTTTTGCTCCTACGTATCCTCAATTGCGATGAGGAAATCAGACCTACGTAGTTCTTGCAAAAGTGGTAAAGTTACATCTTGATTTTATGCTTTTAAACGGTTCATGCTAACCGATAAAAGCAAAGAGGTCAGTTTAAGGCGTTGGACCTTAAAACGGTTTTAGTGATTTTTGCGGACAAAACTTGATTTGTGAGTTGATTTTATCCTTAGTTTCACTTTGGTTATTAGTCAATTCATTCAAGGAAACTTCCAAAGAAAAACGTATGATTGATTTTATTAAAAGATATTTTGATTATTTTATTATTATTTTTTTCAAGATATTTTGATTATTTTATTATTATTTTGCTTTTTTTGGTTTAACCGAGGTTACAGCGTGTGTAGAAGCAAATGACTTTGATGTTTTGATGATGATCATGATGATTTGATGCAAATGATGCAAATGTGCTTTTCAAGTTTAAATTCAAGACAATGATTCAAGAATACAAGACACAACATCAAGATGATCACTAGTATTTTAGGAAGGGAATTCCTAATTGATATAGCAAAAGGTTTGGCCAAGTAATTTAAGTTAAAAAGTGTTTTTCAAGAGATTTACTCTCTGGTAATCGATTACCAGTGGCCAAAAATGGTTTACAACAGTTTTGAATTCAAATTTTAGATTGTAATCGATTACACAATATTGGTAATCGATTACCAGTAGTTAATAAATATTTTAATTCAAATTTTAAAACCTGTAATCGATTACTAGAGGAGATTTTCAGAAAATTATTTCTAAGAGTCACATCTTTTCAAATGATTTTAACATGACCACCAAAGGTCTATATATATGTGACTTGAAACACGAATTTGCTCAGAGTTTTTAACAACAACAAGTCTTATTTTCTCAAACAGCAAAAACATTTTATCCTCTTAAGAATTCCTTGGCCAATACACTTGCAATTCAATAAGGAATAAATTGAGTGCTTAGATTGTACAATCTATCTCTTTCAAGAGAGATTCATTCTTCTCTTCTTTCTAAATTCTCAAAGGGGATTGAGAGACCGAGGGTCTCTTGTTGTAAAATAATTTTGAACACAAAGGAAGGATTGTCGTTGTGTGTTCAGAACTTGTAAAAGGATTTTACAAGATAGTGGAATTCTCAAGCGGGTTGCTTGGGGACTGGATGTAGGCACAAGGGTGTGGCCGAACCAGTATAAATCCGAGTTTGCACTTTCTCTTCCCTTAAACTCTTTTATTTATTATTGCTTTATATTTATATTCAGATTGTTCTATTTGAATCATTATTTAAGAGTTCATTTTAAGGGAATTTGTATTTGCAATATCTTAATTCAACCCCCCTTCTTAAGATATCTGAAGCCACTTGCCTAACAAGTGGTATCAGAGCTTCATTCTTGTATAAAGTTTAGAAGCTTCAAGAATAATGGCCTCAGCAAACTTCTTATTTCCAGAAAGAAATTCAATCAATAGACCTCCAATCTTTAATGGAGAGGGTTACCACTACTGGAAAACCCGAATGCAAATTTTTATTGAGGCAATAGACTTAAATATTTGGGAAGCCATAGAAATAGGGCCTTATATACCCACCACAGTAGAAAGAACCACAATAGATGGGAGCACAACAAGTGGAAGCACAACAATAGAAAAACCTAGAGATAGATGGTCTAAAGAGGATAGAAGACGTGTACAATATAATTTAAAAGCCAAAAACATAATTACATCTGCCCTGGGAATGGATGAATATTTCAGGGTTTCAAATTGTAAGAGTGCTACGGAAATGTGGGACACTTTACAAGTAACACATGAAGGCACAACAGATGTTAAAAGATCTAGGATAAACACATTAACTCATGAATATGAACTATTTAGGATGGATGCAAATGAAAGCATTCAAGACATGCAAAAGAGGTTCACACATATAGTGAATCATCTTGCAGCCTTAGGGAAAGATTTTCAAAATGAAGATCTCATAAACAAAGTATTAAGATGTCTAAGCAGAGAATGGCAACCTAAAGTAACAGCCATTACTGAATCAAGAGATTTATCTAACATGACTCTTGCTACTCTATTTGGAAAGTTACAGGAACACGAAATGGAATTGTTGAGATTAAATCAACATGAAGAAAATGACAAGAAAAAGAAGGAAATTGCTCTTAAAGCCTCATCTTCAATCCAAGAAGAAAGTGATAAGGAAATTGATCTAGATGAAGATGATGATCTTAGCCATTTTGTAAAAAGGTTCAACAAGTTTCTGAAAGTCAGAGGAAGTCAAAGGCGACCAAATTTTAAATCTAAAAGAAGGACAAAAATCTCATCTTCTACTCCAAAATGCTTTGAATGCAATCAACCTGGACATCTGAGGGTTGATTGTCCCATCTTCAAGAAAAAGATGGAGAAATCTGAAAAGAAAAATTTTAGTGAAAAGAAAATGAAGAAAGCGTACATCACATGGGACGACAATGATATGGAATCTTCTGAAGATTTAGAAAATGAAGAAATAAACCTCTTTCTAATGGCTAAAAGTTATGAAAGCGATGAAGAGGTAACATCTTCAAATAACTTATCCATTTCTTTTGATGAATTACAAGATTCATTTGCTGATTTGCATAAAGAGTCAATCAAACTTGCAAAGTTAGTTTCATCTTCTATGAAAACAATTTTAGATTTAGAAAATGAAAATTCAAAAATTAAATAAAGAATTAGATCATCTTAAAACTGAAGTCTCAATTTCTAAATCAAATGAAAAAGTTCATATCTCTACTATTTCTGACAAGAAAATATCTGATTTTTGTAGTTGTTATGGAAAATATGAAAAAGAAATTAAAGATTTGAAAAACTCACTTGCAAAATTTTCTTAATAGTAAAAATAATTTAGATGTCATATTAGGAAAACAAAGATGTGTCTCTAATAAGGCTGGAATAGGATATAAACCTGAAAAACAACAAAAATTTCATAAAAACCTCTTTACTTCCACACAAAAATATAATTCTAGTTCTATCACTTGCTTTTACTGTGGAAGAAAAGGGCATGGCACATCTACTTGTTATTTTAAGGAAAACTACAACAACATTAAAATGATATGGGTCCCAAAAGGATCTTCAATCTACACTAACACACAAGGACCCAATAAAGTTTGGGTACCCAAGTCAAAAACTTGATTATGTAGGTGTCTTTGAGGAAGGAATGGTACATAGATAGCGGATGTTCAAAACATATGGCTGGAGATGCATCAAATTTTACACATATCTCTCCCAAGAAAAGCGGGCATGTAACTTATGGTGACAACAACAAAGGTAGAACCCTTGGAGTTGGTAAAATAGGTACAAATTCTTCAAACTCCATTGAAAATGTTCTACTTGTTGAAGGTCTTAAGCACAGCCTACTTAGTGTTAGCCAATTATGTGACAAAGGCTATCTAGTATCATTTGATTCTCAAAAATGTCTTATACAACATATGCATGACATTAATATAAAACATGTAGGATATAAAGTCAACAATGTATACATGATAGACTTAAGCCTAAAACTAGATAACAATCATTGTTTTCTTAGCAAAGATGATGATCCATGGTTATGGCATAAAAGAATTGCTCACATAAACATGGATCACTTAAACAAATTAATTTCAAAAAATTTAGTAGTTGGTTTGCCTAAATTAAAATTTGAAAAAGATAAACTATGTGATGCATGTCAAAAGGGAAAACAAACTAGAGTCTCATTCAAACCCAAAAATATTGTTTCAACCACTCAACCCTTACAATTATTGCATATGGATTTATTTGGTCCATCTAGAACCATGAGTTTTGGAGGAAATTACTATGCTCTTGTCATAGTTGATGATTTCTCTAGATTTACATGGACATTATTCATTACTCATAAAAGTGATGCATTTCAAGCATTTAGGAAACTTGCTAAAGTTATACAAAACAAGAAAAATCTTAAGATTGCATCCATTAGAAGTGATCATGGGGGTGAATTTGAAAACAAAGATTTTGAATTATTTTGTGATGAATATGGTATTGAGCATAATTTTTCTGCACCTAGAACCCCTCAACAAAATGGAGTTGTTGAGAGGAAAAATAGGTCATTGGAAGAAATTGCTAGAACTTTATTAAATGATACTTCTCTTCCAAAATATTTTTGGGCTGAAGCCGTCAATACTGCATGTTACATCATGAATAGGGCCTTAATAAGACCCATTTTAAAGAAAACCCCATATGAGTTATATAATGGTAGAAAACCTAACATTTCACATCTTCATGTATTTGGTTGCAGATGTTTTGTGCTTAATAATGGTAAAGATAATCTAGGAAAATTTGATGCAAAATCTGATGAAGGCATCTTTCTTGGATATTCATTGCAAAGTAAAGCATATAGAATATATAACAAAAGAACTATGAGTATTGAAGAATCCATTCATGTTTCTTTTGACGAATCTAATGCTATTCTATCAAGAAAGAATATACTAGATGATATTGCAGAATCTTTAGAACAAATTCATATTCATGGACAAGATTCTAAAGGAAAAGGGAAAGGAAGCAATGAAGATCCTCAAGAAAAAGCAAAATCAAATGATGAACTTCCAAAAGAATGGAAAGCCTCAAAAGATCATCCCCTCGACAGCATTATTGGTGATATCTCAAAAGGGGTAACAACTAGACATTCTCTTAAAGAATTATGCAATAATATGGCTTTTGTATCTATGATTGAACCTAAAAATATAAAATAAGCCATAATAGATGAAAATTGGGTAATTGCTATGCAAGAAGAACTGAATTAATTTGAAAGAAACAACGTGTGGGAACTTGTTGAGAAACCTAAAAACTATCCCATCCTAGGAACAAAATGGGTATTTAGAAATAAGTTAGATGAACATGGAATAATCATTAGAAATAAGGCTAGATTAGTTGCAAAAGGATATAATCAAGAAGAAGGTATAGATTATGAAGAAACATATGCTCCAGTTGCTAGATTAGAAGCCATTAGAATGCTCTTAGCATATGCATCCATTATGAATTTTAAGCTTTATCAAATGGATGTTAAAAGTGCTTTTCTAAATGGCTTAATTCAAGAAGAAGTATATGTTGAACAACCACCAGGTTTTGAAATACTGGATAAGCCAAATCATGTTTATAAATTGAAAAAGGCTTCATATGGCTTGAAACAAGCCCCTAGGGCTTGGTACGAGCGTTTAAGTAAGTTCCTTTTAGAAAAGGACTTCTCTAGAGGAAAAATGGATACTACTCTTTTTATAAAGAGAAAATCACATGATATTTTATTAGTTCAAATTTATGTTGATGATATTATTTTTGGATCCACTAATGAATTATTGTGCAAGGAATTCTCCCATGACATGCAAAGTGAGTTTGAAATGTCAATGATGGGAGAACTTAATTTCTTTCTTGGATTGCAAATTAAACAAACCAAGGATGGTATCTTTGTCAATCAATCCAAGTATTGCAAAGAGTTAATCAACAAATTCGACATGGAAAATGCTAAGCGCATGGCAACACCAATGAGCACTGCTTGCTATCTAGATAAAGATGAAACCGGTCAGTCAATAGATGTTAAGCAATATCGAGGTATGATCGGATCACTTCTTTATTTATTTGCTAGCATACCTGATATAATGTTTAGTGTGTGTATGTGTGCTATATTTCAATCAAATACTAAACAATCACATCTTAGTGCTGTTAAAAGAATCACAAGATATTTAGTAGGCACTATGAACATAGGTTTATGGTATCCTAGATATTCCACATGCACTTTAATTGGATATTCTGATTCGGACTTTGCCAGTTCTAAAACAGATAGAAAGAGAACAAGTGGAACTTGTCAGTTCATTGGATCTGCTCTAGTTTCTTGGCATAGTAAGAAACAAAATAGTGTTGCTTTATCCACTGCAGAAGCGGAATACATTTCTGCCGACAGTTATTCCGCACAAATCTTATGGATGAAGCAACAACTTTCTGACTATGGAATCCTTCTTGACCATATACCTATTAGATGTGATAATACAAGTGCAATTAATCTTTCCAAAAATCTAGTTCAACACTCAAGAACTAAACATATAGAAATTAGGCACCATTTTCTAAGAGATCATGTTCTAAAGGGAGATTGTGTGTTAGAGTTTGTTGATACTAAGAATCAACTTGCTGATATCTTCACAAAACCTCTCCCCAAAGAAACATTCTTCTCTATTAGAAGGGAATTAGGCCTCTTAGATGTTAGTGCTTTAGCTAAATAAGGATTGATTGATTAATTTATTTTTATGATTGATTGTTTGTGTTAAGTATGTTACTTTGCTTGATTTTGTTTAAATTCTTGTTATTATGATAGGATTTATGAATTATTGTGTGTTTGATGTTTGAATGATTGAATTAAATGCATTAGTAGTGATGATTGATAGTATTAGATGTATTTAGCATAGACATAGGTAATTTTTTAGAGAAACTAGCCTAGTTTATGCTCTAGTAATCGATTATCATTCAGTGTAATCGATTACACAAGAACAGGCAGCCTGTAATCGATTACAACACCCTATAATCGATTACCAGAAGGCTTACTACTCCTGTAATCGATTACCATACCTTGTAATCGATTACACTTCGTCCTCCTCTATAAATACCCACAAAACCAGTCACGCTGCGCAGCCTTACCCTAGTTCTCGAGCCTCCTTCATCCCTAATCTTCAAATTCTCATATCTTCCTCATTTCTTCACCAAAACACATCCCGTAAAGCCCAATCTTCCTCTTTTTCACTCCTCTTTCCATCGATTGAAATTCACTAAAACTTCATCAAATGGAAAAATCGTCAAAGAAGAGAAAGGGATCAACCTCCTCTGCCGCTGCTACTGGCCATCGCCGCCATGGACCATCCGAAGCACCCACAACACCTATCCATCCTTCCTTGTCATCTCCAAGATCATCCACTCTATTTTCTTCCGATGATCAACGTCTACGGTACCTCTCTCAATTTTCTTCTAAGATCATTTTAGACCCTAAGTACCTAGACATAGATTTTTTCAATGATGAGACATTTGATTGTTATCAAGTGTTTCAAAATTCTGGCTTGGTTGATTTCATGTCTTTAAAATTGCCTTATTATCCTGAACTTGTCAAAGTCTTTTATTGCAATTTAAAAATTCAGGATGATCAATGGCTATTGGTGCTGGTGCAGTGACTTCTTTTGGATACTGTAAGGATCGGAATGGTCAATGGCTGAAGAAAGATGCACTTCCTCCTCAAGATGAGTGTACTCCTTCTCCTCCTCCTCAGCGAGATGATTCAGCCCTCATGACTGAAGTTTTTTCCGAGTTACGAGGTCTTCGTACTTATGTTGGCGACCGTTATGATTCTCTGGATAATCGCTCTGCCGGCATGGATATCCGTCTCACACAGCTTGAAGAAGATGTGGGTTATATTCGTCAGAGCTTCGACCTTCCACCACCACCTCCACCTTCTTAGAGTTTAGTTTCTAATTTTCTTTTAAGCCTTGTATTTTGGCTATGGTAGTTAAGTTATCATTTTTTGCACTTTATTTATCTTTTAGTATTTGGACTTGAGTCTTTTATGTTTAGATTCTATGTGGTTTTGAATTATGAATGTTTGGATTATATTTTGGTTATGACTTATTTATGATTTTGGTTGGTTATGACTTATAATTGATCTTTATCCACTTCATTATTTTATCTGTATTGATTCCCACGAACTTTGGCTTTTTGATGTTGCCAAAGGGGGAGAAAAATGGGGTGGTAGAGAAGCTTAGAAAAAGCTTAGAAATCAAGTGATCATCAATTCCAAAACATAGGGGGAGTGAACGCGCAATATATTATGCATATACATTGTTTGCTTGTATCTTGATTTCAGGACTTATATTGTCATCATAAAAAAGGGGGAGATTGTAGAAGCAAATGACTTTGATGTTTTGATGATGATCATGATGATTTGATGCAAATGATGCAAATGCGCTTTTCAAGTTTAAATTCAAGACAATGATTCAAGAATACAAGACACAACATCAAGATGATCACTAGTATTTTAGGAAGGGAATTCCTAATTGATATAGCAAAAGGTTTGGCCAAGTAATTTAAGTTAAAAAGTGTTTTTCAAGAGATTTACTCTCTGGTAATCGATTACCAGAGGATGTAATCGATTCCCAGTGGCCAAAAATGGTTTACAACAGCTATTAAAAATTTTGAATTCAAATTTTAGACTCTGTAATCGGTTACACAATATTGGTAATCGATTACCAACAGTTAATAAACGTTTTAATTCAAATTTTAAAACCTGTAATCGATTACCAGAGGAGATTTTTAGAAAATTATTTCTAAGAGTCACATCTTTTCAAATGGTTTTAACATGACCACCAAAGGTCTATATATATGTGACTTGAAACACGAATTTGCTCAGAGTTTTTAACAACAACAAATCTTATTCTCTCAAAGAGCAAAAACATTTTATCCTCTTAAGAATTCCTTGGCCAATACACTTGCAATTCAATAAGGAATAATTGAGTGCTTAGATTGTACAATCTATCTCTTTCAAGAGAGATTCATTCTTCTCTTCTTTCTAAATTCTCAAAGGGAATTGAGAGATCGAGGGTCTCTTGTTGTAAAAGAATTCTGAGCACAAAGGATGGATTGTCCTTGTGTGTTCAGAACTTGTAAAAGGATTTTACAAGATAGTGGAATTCTCAAGCGGGTTTCTTGGGGACTGGACGTAGGCACAAGGGTGTGGCCGAACCAATATAAATCCGAGTTTGCACTTTCTCTTCCCTTAAACTCTTTTATTTATTATTGCTTTATATTTATATTCATATTGTTCTATTTGAATCATTATTTAAGAGTTCATTTTAAGGGAATTTGTAACTTGTATTGAAATTGAAATAGAATTTTAATTGGGGAAATAGTTTGCAATATCTTAATTCAACCCCCCTTCTTAAGATATTTGAGGCCACTTGTCTAATAGCGTGAACGATCGGTTGAATTTTATTTTAACAGTGATTAAACGAGATTACAACACAAATGATCGGTTGAAATTCATTTTATCATTTATTAGGCGAGATAACGGCTTAAATAAATGATTAAAGCACGTAAAATGGAAGAAAAGAAAATTGAAAGTGAACGAGATGAAGATGAAAGCAAACAAAACAAAAAATGAATTGAAAGTCTCGGATTCGAAAACTTACCGGTAGAAGAACGAGGAACGGATGAAGAATAGTGAAGAACGGCGGAAAACCTTCACGAATTTGCTCACGGAAATGTCTCGGAAGCGTTACGGAAGCACCTCGGCTTGGATTTTCTTCACGGAAATGTTTTTTTCACCCAAAACAGCTGAAATGCATAGCATAGGGGATAGGGACCCTTTGGAACAACCTCCCTTCGCCTATTTATAGGAAAAGGGGGGAGGAGGTTGCCACCCAGCTCGCCCAGGTGAGTTGGGTTGCTTCCTCCTTAAGTAAAGCTTCCAAAATGTTCTAGAAGGGCCTATATTCTAAAATTTGAAAATTTCTATTCGCACCCCCATCTTGATAAGTTCACCCCCCTTTCGTAATTTACGGAAAAGTTACGAAAGCATATAGGACTTGATATTATTCTTTTTCCTCTTCCCTTTCACTAATATCAAGTGAAATATGCTTACCCAAGGTTTTCGAAAATTTTTCGGAAGCATTACGGAAGTCTCGGAAGCCCCGGAAGCCCAGACGAGCTAGGTTGCTTCCACCTTATGCAAGGAAATTCCCAGAATCCTCTAGAAGGGCCCAGATTTGATAATTTCTATTTGCATCCCCCATTTTACTAAATACACCCCTTTTGAGTTTTTATATCGATTTCTTTCCGAATGGATTACGCAACGATACTCTTTTTTCCCTCCAGAATGTTGCGGGACTTTACGGATTACGCAACAATGCTCTTTTTGACTTCGGGAATGTTGCAGAACTTTACGGATTGTGTAACAATGGTTGTTTTGACTTTTGAAATGTTGTGAAACTTTACGGGTTACACAACGATGGGTGTTAAACATTTTGAGGTGGTCAAGCGAAGGTCGCATGCCAACAAATAATGGTCCCCGGACGAAATTAGGGTATGACAGTTGCCCCTCTTTAATTATCTTTTATTGGAGATAAAAGGGAAGTAAAGATAAAACTCTAATTTCGTTCGAGCAGAACATCATTCAGCCGAGCAATATCCCAACTAGCAGAACCTGTCATTCATAAAGAATAAAAAAGGCATCAGGAGCGTCAGCAAAACTTCCATGCCTTGAAAGCAATAAAACAGGATAACCATGACGTTTCCACATGCTATCAAACTCGATCGTCCTTGCCTAGCAGAGAAAAATCTTGTGCGTCGTCGGACTTGAATGTCTCTGGATGAGGAAAGTAAAACCTGCAAAGATTTTCAAAATAATCAGAATCGGACGACCAACATCATTCTGATATCATCGGACTCCTTCGCCTTGGTTGACAAAAGGTACGAATAACCATAAAGTATCTCTGCATGTCATCGGACTCGTCGTCTCTGGATGACAAAGGTGCAGAAGATGATGTTAGTCTCTGTGTGTCAACGGGCTCGCTTGCCTCTGGTTAACAAAAGGTGCGGATAACCATAAGGTACACCCGCATCTCATCGGACTCGTCGTCTCTGGATGACAAAAGGTGCGGATAACCATAAGGTACCCCCGCATGTCATCGGACTCGTCGTCTCTGGATGACAAAAGGTGCAGATAACCATAAGGTACCCCCGCATGTCATCGGACTCGCCGTCTTTGGATGACAAAAGGTGCAGATAACCATAAGGTACCCCCGGATGTCATCGGACTCATCGTCTCTGGATTACAAAGGTGCAGAAAACGACGTTAGTCTCTGCGTGTAAACAGGCTCGCTTGCCTTTGGTTGACAAAAGGTGTAGATGACGGCGTTAGTCTCTGCGTGTCAATGGGCTCGCTTGCCCCTGGTTGACAAAAGGTGCAGATAACCATAAGGTACCCCCGCATGTCATCGGACTCGCCGTCTTTGGATGACAAAAGGTGCGGATAACCATAAGGTACCCCTGCATGTCATCGAACTCGCCGTCTCTAGATGACAAAAGGTGCGAATAACCATAAGGTACCCCCGCATGTCATTGGACTCGCCGTTTCTGGATGACAAAGATGCAGAATACGACGTTAGTCTCTGCGTGTCAACAAGCTCGCTTGCCTCTAGTTGACAAAAGGTGTCGATGACCATGTTAGTCTTTGCGTGTCAACGGGCTCGCTTGTCTCTGGTTGACAAAAGGTGCGGATAACCATAAGATACCCCCGCATGTCATCAAACTTGCCGTCTCTGGATGATAAAAGGTGCGGATAACCATAAGGTACCCCCGCATGTCATCGGACTCGTCGTCTCTAGATGACAAAAGGTGCGGATAACCATAAGGTACCCCCGCATGTCATCGGGCTCGCCATCTCTGGATGACAAAAGGTGTGAGACTAAAAATAGTCTCGGTGTTCTTTCACTAAAATGCGAACACGCTTTAGTAAAGAAGCAAAAACCTCCAACTGATTAGAGAAAAATGTAATTTGGAGAAAAAAGATGTGTCTATTGGGGAAGAAGAGTATGCTGATGAAATTTTCTCATAACCACAAATGAGATTTTGATTTTTAGCGTCTCATTTCTGAACGACCATTTAGAGGAAACAACTGGGTCCAACAAAATAGAAGAAAATCACTCAAAGTGTATCAATCTCACACAGGTGAGTGTTTTTTCCTAATTCCGAACCATAGATATGTCATGACTTGATTTTGCAAATCATTTCCTATCAAATCAAAGATTACATGCGTGATCATGGATCAATAGGACTTTTTCAGGAATGGTGTTTTTTTTTTGGGAAATTTGGCTGAGTGTTTTGGCCTTTTCCTTTTCTGTTTTTGTTTAGTGCGGGGTGAAAAAGTCACCGACGCACAGGATTTTGGTTGGCAATCAAAGGGAGAGGACCACTTCAAGTCGCGGTTTCCTTTCTTTTCTTATTTGCTTGTGACAATTCAAATATTGTCTGGTCTGAAGACCTTTCTGTATATTTCTTTTGTTTTCTTCCGATCTTCAATTGAGAACTTTTCTTTTTTTTTTGTTTGCTTTTGATCTTTGATCGGGAATTTCTCATTTTCTTTTGTTTTCTTCCGATCTTTGATCGGGAACTTTTTTTGTTCTAGAAGCGTGTTAGCAGCTCAATAGTGAATGACTTTTTTTTTCTTGGGAGACCCCATTGTTCCTTCTTCCGAGGACAGGGATGGAAATTCTCATCCTAGGTCAAGGTTTATGGTGGTTTGAGGTCTTGGGTCAAAAGGCTTGCAGAACGACCGAACATGATGTATGTCAGGGTGTTGGTTTGGCCAGTGGTTCAGGGATAAAGGGGATGTCCCAAATTTATTTCCATGGCACACATATAACAATGATGATTTGGACATTTTATGCAAAACTGGTCATGCATGCACCCATGTGTACACTCAAGCATCAAGTTTTTATGGTCATGTGACACTAGGGCTCAGGATTCATTTTTCCTATTTAAATCACCCCAGTGTTTCCAAAACATGTTCTTTTATCAATTCATGCATTCATCCGAGTCCATTTTGGGCGTTCGGGAAAATTTTCACAGCATTCACCCTTCAGGTGCATACACATTTTTTTTTCAAAAACTGGTTATGATCAATGAATCTTTTTCAAAGAAAACCTAGAAGTTATTTATTTTCAAAAGCGTGCTGGCTTTTCAGTCGAAAGATATATTTTTTTGTTCTTGGTTGTTTTTGTTTTTTTTTTCTTTCTTTTTTTTAGCAGCTTGTAACCTGGACACGGTTGATGCCGGAGATCACATCTCTTTTCGAAAAAGGCATGCGAATGAAAGTGCACAAGACCTACACATTTTTTTTTTGTGTTTCGGACAAATCATCGTAAAGTAAGTACGACCATATACCAAAAGCGGTAAATTACTCACAATGCGACAGATAATTGCATGTGCAGTTCAATCACAATGGACATAATAATTGGAAGCAGATAATGTCAGATCACAAGGGAAATAACAGAATAATAGAATACCTGAAAATAGTAATTTTCAAATTTGGGTCCTTCTAGAGGTTTCTGGGCATTTTCTTGCTTAAGGTGGAAGCAACCTGGGCGAGCTAGCTGGCAACCACCTCCCCCGTTTTGTTAAAAAATGGGCTTCCGGGACACCCGTAATGCTTCCGTAAAATTCCCATAACCCTAAATAATCATATTTCACTTAATATGGGTGAGAAGGAAGAGAAAAAAGAAGAAAATCAAGTCCTATAGGCTTCCGTAACTTTTCCATAAATTACGAAAGAATGGGGGTGAACTTATCAAAATAGGGGTGCAAATAGCAATTTTCAAATTTTGAATTGGGATTCCAGACTATTTTTCGAAGATGGGTTGCTTCTGGAGGAAGCAACCCAGCTCGCCTAGGTGAACTGGGCAGCAACCTCCTCCCCCTTTTTCCTATAAAAAGGCAAAAGGGGGCTGTTCTAAGGGTCCCTGATCCACCTGGCTATGCATTTCAGCTGTTTTGGGTGAAAAAAATTGTTTCCGTGAAGAAAATCCAAGCCGAGGTGCGTCCGTAACACTTCCGAGATGTTTCCGTAAGCAAATCCGTGAAGGTTTTCCTCCGTTTTTTACCGTTCTTCATCCGTTCTTCGTTCTTCAACGGGTAAGTTTCCAAATCCGAGACTTTTAATTCATTTCTTGTCTTTTTGGCTATCATCTTTATTCCGTTCACTTTTGGTTTCTTTTCTTCCGTTTTTAACGAGCTTTAACCGATCGTTTAAGCTGTTTTCTCGCCTAATAAATGATAAAATGAATTTCAACTGATCATTTGCATTGTAATCTCGTTTAATCATTGTTAAGACAAAATCTAACCGATCGTTCACGTTGTAACCTCAGTTAAACCTAAAAAGGCAAAATAATAATAAAATAATCAAAATATCTTTAAATAAAATAATAAAAAAAATCGATCAGACGTTTTTGTTTGGAAGTTTCCTTGAATGAATTGACTAATAACCAAAGTGAAACTAAGGCTAAAATCAACTCACAAATCAAGCTTTGTCCGCAAAAATCACTGAAAACCGTTTTAAGGTCCAACGCCTTAAACGGTCCTCTTTGCTTTTATCGGTTAACACGGACTGTTCAAAAGCATAAAAATCAACTCATCACTTTACTGCCTTAGAGAGAACTACGTAGGTCTGATTTCCTTATCACAATTGAGGAATACGTAGGAGCAAGGGAAACACCCTTGTCGACCACAAAAAAAGATAAAAAATACAAAAAAGGCATAAAAAACGTAAAAGGGAAATAAAACAAATTGAAGTCATGTTTGCACACTTGATTAAAGGCTGTCGTCCCTTGTGACGGGCGCATGGGGTGCTAATACCTTTCTCGTGCATAAATACAACTCCCGAACCTTTCACACTTAAAGTTCGTAGACCACGCCTTTCCGATTTTTCCAACGTTTTCCTCGAATAAACGTTGGTGGCGACTCCGCGCATTTTCCTTTCATGGAAGACGCACCCGTGAGCCCTCCTGTCGCCCTCCCGTTGAAGGGTAGGTTGCGACAGTTGGCGACTCCACTGGGGACTATTTTTAGAGAGTTAGGCCAATCAATTAGTGTGCATTCCTTCCCATGAATTCTCCTTTGTTCTTTTTTTCTTTATCTTATTCCTTATGCTCTTGTACATATGAACTCTTCAATGCTTTTAGTGTGTTTTTAAATGTATGCATGAGATAGATATTTATTCATTTGATGCACACAAACACCAACATTATTTGCACACACGGTGAGTTGAAAAGGGGCCCTATACCCGGGTACACGGGAACATAAGGAGTGGAGGTGAATCTGTGGTCATTCTAGGTCTCCAACTTGCTTGATAACAGTGAATCCTCATCTAGTGTTTTTCTCTTTGATAACATATTGTTGCTGGTAGTCCCTACTGCCACAATATGTTCTTCGAAGGGGATGATACCTCTAGAAACCATCAAGAGAGATATGACCACCTTGGGAATTATCACTAAAAGGCCTTTTAGTTCCACCCGTGTAGGTTCCTAAAATAGGGGCACAAAGTGAGCATGCTACGTGCCTTTTAAACACTACCATGCATATAACCTAAATGTCATGTACGCCTTTGCTGTATGATTATTTGTGGATATTGCCATATTGTGTACATCCCCGTGTTATGCTTTTGCGCGTCTACATCATGTCGTCATGCATGCGTTGTATGTTGGTCTCGTCTTTTGTCACGGGAGGCTGGAAGGTCCATATCACCTTCTTAACTGTACACATGGGGCATTGCGCCCCCTAATGCGCAAGTAAGAAGAGATAATTTTCCGGGCTCTCGTGTCCGTAAATGCATTCATATCATGCATCGCATAAACATCTCTTCGTGGCATCATAATGAACATATCGTTCTTGCAATTGTCCGTTATCATATTCCAGCTTCACATTTTCCATGAGTCATTGCATCATCATGCATATGCGTTCAACATAATTTTTGTTCTACAAACTGCATACCTTTTATTTTCATGTTTGCTCATGCATGATCCTTGCGTTTTCCTCTACAAAACAAAAACAAAAAAAAAGGGGGAAGCGTGAAAATTCACACTACATTCTTAGTTGCATGTGTTAGGTACCATGAGCCAACCATGTTGGGATCATAAGCCCATTTCTAAAAAAAAACACAACAACAAAACAAAATGATTGAGCATGGTACCTAATGAGTGGTTAACTAGGAAATGATGTTTCTTCGGGCATCTCAATCTCATAATTACATTTTCCATGCATAGCTTAAAGTATTCCCGAGTCTTTCATCTCTATGAAATATTGTTGAAGTATTGGTGATCATAATTGCCATTCCTTGGATTATAGGATTGAACCAAGCTCATGCTTTTACGAAAAGGTTCATCAAGTCAAGTTGAAGTATGGAAGTAACCATCTTGCAAAAAATTGGGGCAAAAGATGGATCGAGTTACATCGCTGCTTCATCTACTGCCAAACACATTTAGGACTGTTGATGTCCTTGCTACTTCCAGTTTCACCTTGACAAAGATGTAATGGACCATGTTAAAAATCTAAATTGATTCAACCCCATGTCCTGCGTAAAAATTTGCAATACTTCAACTGTGCATCATTCACATACATCCATGCATTTCATTGGTTGCATTGTTCATTGCATTCTTTCCTTGAAAAAAAAACGAACTTAATCATTGTTATAAAAAAGAAAAGAACATGCTTTACGGTGCCTTTACCGAACCCGTGCTAGAGCTAGAGTAATGGGTAAAGTAGAGGAGGTGCAAGAGCAGATGAAGGCCGACATGGAGGCCATGAAAGAGCAAATGGCCACAATGATGGAGGCCATAATGAGCATGAAGAAGATAATGGAAGCCAATGCGGTTGCAATTGTCGCTACCAGCGTTGTTGCTAAGGTGAACCCGATGCCCCCATCTGACCTTAACCAAATGAATAATCCAACCTCAGATATGGTAGGCAAAGATTTGGGAAGTACGGGCAGCCCCCATTATGCACAAATTCAAAACAAGCATGCCTTCCAACCATATGGCTTGCCTCCCAACTATACACCACCCAATGTGGCATACATTCCCAATGAGGATGTCAATAACTCCGCTCCCACACTCATTGAGATCTGACAACCTCATCATGTACATGTCTCTTAAACCGTGGGAGAGACACATGAAATTCCCTACCATAATCTAGTGGACTTCGAGCCTTGCCTCAAATATGCCACTGAAGGGCAAGCAGTTGGTGGTATACCCCTGCAAAACACTTTGGGGGGTGATCGAGGCCGTACCCGAATCAAATAAACATGAAAATGCAGTAACTAGGAAGTGATCCTAGGTCGTTTCCCAATGAGCAATGACAAACCAAATGTTCATAATATACTTGCGCAGTAACAGTAATGATTGGGGGGGGGGGTTGTTTGTTTTGTGATTAAAGAGCAAAACAAGTAAACTGGAATATGAAACTACTAATATTAAAAACGGGTTGTTTCCTCTGATTCAGAAGCCATTCTCTTATCCTGGGTTATGGAGAATTTGTCCCTAACAGTCAACCACTTAATCCAACTCTATTTCAATTTACTAAGCGAAAATCAACTTAGGGTTGTCAATACGTGATTAGGCACCACATACACTAGTTAGCCCTTCGTCCATTAAGCATGAACGCAAGTTAGGCTCAGAGGAAATTAATCAAACACGAAGCGTTCACTGATTAATGTTCACGAATTTGGGATAACTGGTGAAGGAAAAACTGCCAGGAAACCACATTACAAACGAAACCTCAAAGAGAGTTGAGCTTCGTCCTAAAAAAGAAACAACACCAGAAAAACTAGCCTTCCATAGATTCAAACAGAAAACACAAATGAAACATTAAGCAGAAACGTAAATGAAACAGAAACGTAAATGAAAGTAGAAGAAGAAGCAAGAACGAAATTGTAATTAGAAGCAGAAAACGGAAAATTGCATTAAGAACAAAAACAGTAGCCTTAGAACAGAAAAACGTAGAAACCTAAAACAAAAGCTCTGAATAATAAAATAACATAACAAAATAGCCTTGCACGAATCCCAAGGCTGATATTTAAAAAGAGTCACTCAAAGTCACTGGGCCCTATTACAATACTCTGGCCCAAAACGAAATAAACACTGAACAACATAAAATAAAATTGCGAAATTTCCTAATTAGAAATTAACTAAGGTAAGCGCTGCTTTATTTGCCCTCTTCAAGTCCATAACCAAAATCCGGATTAAGCCCAATGTTTCATTAATTCCTGAAATCGGATTAAAAACATCAAATTAGCTAAATGAGCCCAAATAATAAAACTGCCTGATTAATTGACAATTAAGACCAATCAGTAATTAAAATGGTGCAAAAAAGGTTTAGAAAATAGAAGAAAATGATGGCACATCAGAGGGCCCTTAGTATCACCCACAACTACACCTCTTGCATTCCACAACAAGTAAAAAGCCTCATGCTATGGCAGAATTGGAAAAGTTGGATCATCTAGAGGAAAGGCTCAGGGCCATTGAAGGAGGTGAAGATTATGCCTTTGCTAACCTAGGAGAGTTGTTCCTAGTACCCAATATCATCACCTTTAGCACAAACCAAAACACCAACCAAGAAATGAATTTTGCAGCGAAAAAGCCTGTAGAATTCACCCCAATTTCGGTGTCCTATGCTGACTTGCTCCCATATCTACTTGATAATTCAATGGTAGCCATAACCCCATCCAAGGTTCATCAACCTCCATTTCTCCGAGAATACGACTCGAACGCAACGTGTGCTTGTCATGGAGAAGCCCCGGGGCGTTCCATTGAGCATTGTAGGGCCCTGAAGCGTAAGGTGCAAGGTCTAATTGATGCGGGCTGGCTGAAATTTGAGGAGAATCGCGTGTAAATCCTGACATTGACTAGAGATGCCACACATGGGGCAATTTTGAAAGCTGTTGTTAGATGTCTCTAATGACTCATCAGGATTTTCAAGTTTATACCATTATTGTAAACCACAGTTACAATGCTAAATAAAATGGATAAATTTGATATCTTTGTCCCTCATCCTCTCACAAACGCATCTTTGCTTATTCAACTTTCACCGGAATGTGGGTGCAAACCATTGGTCTGTTTGCTCAAGCAACCTGCGCTCCTGAGTTTGGACTTCCAAGACCGTTCAATCAGAAATTACTCGTGCTACACATTTGGTGAGCGTGCCGTAAAACGACGAGCAAAACAAATAAGTTCAAAAAGAAAAAGAAAAAGGCATTTGATTGACTGTGTTTTCAAGTAAAAATATAGACATTCAAGTGAGCTCATTTTATCATTCCTGAAAGTTTGTCTATTTTATAGGGAAGTGAGTTATCAAGAATAGGAGTCATTTGACTTAATCCGTCAATTGAAAAATCCTTCAACTGTTTCTCGTCCTTGAAAGTCCTTTTTGAGAATCAGTTGCTTCTTTTATTCTTCCTTGCTACAAGGTTGTGAAAACATGACAACGATTGATACCTCAAAGCCCTACACTGGGGCAATGAGGGGCACCATGCATAAACCTCAAGCAAGCCTAGGGGAAGATTAGAAGTTTTCACCCAATAGGTTCCCTGCTACAAGGTCATGACGAAAGACAACGATTGATACCTCAAAGCCTTACACTGGGGCAATGAGAGACACCCTGCATGAGCCTCATGCGAACCTAGGGGAAGATCAAAAGTTCTCCTCCATCTATGTTTTTTTTAAACAAAAAAAGAGGGGAAAAACCCTAGGATTTCAATGGATTAATTAAACATCAAACGACTCCATTGTCGTCACTCCAAAATGGTCAAGTGACTAAATCAAACAGAACATACACTCTGAGGGAGTTCCCGGATAGATTTGCAAAAGATAGGATGAGGTTGCATGGACTATCCCCTTTTTCAAAAGGACAGTTAATCTGTGTTTTCCAAAAAAAAATCAAATCAAAATCAAAATAGGGAAAGAATGTCATGAACATTGTACAACTTTCCATTACATTGCATTGTTTCATATGACGTCCGCATTTACCAAGTTTCACGACAAAGGTTGCATGCATCTGCATCCCTAAAAATCATGTTAACTGCATAGATTTCCTACATCTAATGTCCAATCTTTTGAAATTGGGATGACTGGCCCTCTCAATGAGTCAATCTCTTGCTTTCTCATAAGGGTGGACCCTTGGGTACTAGTACCTATCACCTTTAGAGGACTACACGTCCTCGCCATCAGAGGGTTGCACGCCCTCACCTTCGGAGGACTACACGTCCTCACCTTCAGAGGGCTACACACCCTCACCTTTAGAGGGCTGCAGGTCCTCACCATCAGAAGGCTGCACGCCCTCACCTTTAGAGGACTGCACATACTAACCTTCAGAGGACTACACGTCCTCACCTTCAGAGGGCTGCATGTCCTCACCATCAGAGGGTTGCACGTCCTCGCCTTCAGAGGACTACGCGTCCTCGCCTTCAGAGGGCTGCATGTCCTCACAATCAGAGGGCTGCACGTCCTCACCTTCAGAGGACTACACGTCCTCGCCTTCAGAGGGCTGCATGTCCTCTCCATCAGAAGGCTGCACGTCCTCACCTTCAGAGGGCTGCACGTCCTCACCTTCAGAGGGCTGCATGTCCTCACCATCAGAGGGTTGCACGTCCTCACCTTTAGAGGGCTGCATGTCCTCACCTTCAGAGGGCTCCACGTCCTCACCTTCAGAGGACTAGACGTCGTCGCCTTCAGAGGGTTGCACGTCCTCACCTTCAGAGGGCTGCACGTCCTCACCTTCAGAAGACTAGATGTCCTCGCCTTTAGAGGACTACACGTCCTTGCCATTGGAGGGTTGCATGCCCTCATCTTCAGAGGACTACACGTCCTCACCATCAAAGGGTTGTATGCCTTTACCTTCAAAGGAGAACACGTCCTTGCCATCAGAGGGCTGCATACCCTCACCTTCAGAGGATTACACGTCCTCATTTTCAGAGGGCTGCACACCCTCGCCATCGGAGGGCGACATGCCCTCACCTTCAGAGGGCTGCAGGCCCTCGCCTATAGAGGACTACTCGTCCACACCATCAGAGGGCTGCACGTCCTCACCATCAGAGGGCTGCACGTCCTCACCTTCAGAGGGCTTCACGTCCTCACCTTTAGAGGGTTGCACACCCTCGCCTTTAGAGGACTAGGCATTCTCGCTTTTAGAGGACTAGACGTCCTCATCTTCAGAGGGCTGCATGCTTTCACCATCAGAGGGATGCACGTCCTCATCTTCAGAGAGCTGCACACCCTCGCCATCGGAGGGCGGCATGCCCTCACCTTCAGAGGGCTGCACGCCCTCGCCTTTAGAGGACTACTCGTCCACACCATCAGAGGACTTCACGTCCTCACCATCAGAGGGTTGCACGTCCTCACCTTCAGAGGGCTGCACGTCCTCACCTTTAGAGGGTTGCACACCCTCGCCTTTAGAGGACTAGGCGTTCTCGCCTTTAGAGGACTAGATGTCCTCGTCTTCAGAGGGCTGCATGCTTTCACCATCAGAGGGATGCACGTCCTCATCATCAGAGGGCTGCACGTCCTCACCATCAGAGGGCTGCACGTCCTCACCTTCAGAGGGCTGCACGTCCTCGCCTTTAGAGGACTACACGTCCTCACCTTTAGAGGGTTGCACACCCTCGCCTTTAGAGGACCAGGCGTTCTCGCCTTTAGAGGACTAGACGTCCTCGTCTTCAGAGGGCTACATGCCCTCACCTTCAGAGGACTACACGTCCTCGCCTTTAGAGGACTACATGTCCTCGCCTTCAGAGGACTACACGTCCTCGCCTTCAGAGGGCCACACGCCCTCGCCTTCAGAAGACTACCTATCCTCGCCTTCAAAGGACTACACGTCCTCGCCATCAGAGGGCTGCACACTCTCGCCTTCAGAGGGCTGCACACCCATGCCTTCAGAGGGATGCACGCCCTTGCCTTTAGAGGCGTACACATCCTCACTTTCAGAGGGCTCCACATTTGCGCCTTAAGAGAATTTAAGGTCCTCTGCCCTTAAATGCTTAACCGAGACTTGTGCTCTGGGTTACGGGGGCTAGTAGTTTCCTTTTATCAGTTCAGTTCCTGGGCCACCCCCTAATCCTGGAGGAGGGCCAACTATGCGAGCACAACTAGAGGAGGAGGCTATCGTACAACCACTATGCATACTGGGGCAAGATTTCACCCGTGCCGTTACAAAGAGATGAGTGCGGATCATGTGCACCAACATGACCACTCTTACACAGATATAGATGACGTTGCCACTTTGCAACATTCTGCCCAGCGACCACAATGCCGATCTCTCAGTTGGTCTGTGCCATCGTGACATAGGTAAGTATGCACATTGCTCAACTAATTTCTGATGCTGTCCACTATTTGCAGGGGTCGCGCCCACAAGACACCCAGTGGACCCGGAGTAGTCCAACAGGGCCCAGGGGTTTCCAGCTCGGGTTACGGGTCTCTTTCAGTCCTACAGGGTGTCCGTCCCCCCATCAAGGTCATACCATCGTGACATAGGTAAGTATGCACTTCTCTCAACTGATTTCTGATGTCATCTATTGTTTGCAGGGATCGCGCCCGCAAGACACCCAATGGACCCGGAGAAGTCCAACAGGGTCTTGGGGTTTCTAGCTTTGATTATGGGACTTTGTCAGTTCTACGAAGCGCCCGTTGCCCCCAACAAGGTCATTAGGCCACCCATTAACCGGGCTTTCATCAAGAATTACTGCGCCCCCAGGCTGGCGCAGGGCGAGACACCACAACAACCTGGGGATGGCTGACAGCGAGCAATAGGCACACTGCCACCACCTCTAGAGTTCACCTCAGCTCATCCATAAAAAGGTTAGAGCGTTGCCTACGACACATGGCCGACCAATAGGCGACCAAGTCCAGAGCCAAAGGTAAGCAAAGTACTAGGTCCGTGGCTGACAAGTCATCACGCGTCCAGCTCAAGACGTTAAAGAAGCGCTACTAGGAGGCAACCTAGTACCTTTTAAATCTCTGCTTTTCATTTGATCACCTTTGTTTCTCCAGTCATAGTAGGACACACCTAGTTGTTCATGATCCTAGGAATTTAAATAAAACAAGCATAAGCTCGGAAGGTAGTCGTACCTCACAAAATATATATATATATATATATATATGTATGTTTAGGTGGCAAGATACCTTGGATGTGCATGTATATAGCAAAAATACCTCACAAAATATATATATGTATGTTTAGGTAGCAAGATACCTTGGATATGCATGTATGTGGCAAAAAATACCTCACAATATATATATATGTATGTTTAGGTAGCAAGATACCTTGGATATGCATGTATATAGCAAAAATACCTCACAAAAATATACACATGTTTAGGTAGCAAAATACCTCATGAAAAAAAAAAACAAAAACAAAAACAAAAAGAGAACAAAAAATATATCTTTCGGCTGAAAAGCCAACATGCTTTTGAAGAGAAATAACTTCCAGCTTTTCTTTGAAAAAAGATTCACTAATCATAACCAGTTTTTTGAAAAAAATGTGTATACACCTGAAGGGTGAATGCTGTGAAAATTTTCCCGAACGCCCAAAATGGACTCGGATGAATGCATAAATTGATAAAGGAGCATAATTTGGAAACACTGGGTTGACTTAAAATAGGGAAAATGAATCTTGAGCCCTAGTGTCACATGACCATAAAAACTTGATGCTTGAGTGTCCACATGGGTGCATGCATGACCAGTTTTGCATAAAATTTCCTAATCATCATTGTTGCATGTGTATCATGGAAATAATGTGGGGCATCCCCTTTATCCCCGAACCGCTGGCCAAACCCTGACATATATCATGACTAGCCGTTCTACAAGCCTTGAGCCAAAATCCCAACTTATCATAAACCTTGACCCAAGGTGAGAATGTCAATCCTTGCCCTCAGAAGAAAATAAAAAAAGGAAAATTCCCAATCAAAGAGTGGGAGAAAGCAAAAAAAGAAAGAAAATTCCCAATCAAAGAGTGGGAGGAAAAAAAAGAAAAATTCCCAATCAAAGAGTGGGAGAAAGCAAAAAAGAAAGAAAGTTCCCGATCAAAGATCGGAAGAAAATAGAAGAAACATGCAGAAAGGTCTTTTGGACCAGACAATATCTGAACAATACAGAATTGTCACCAAGTAAACGAAAAAAGAAAGGAAACCACGACCTAAAGTGGCCCTCTCCCTTTGATTGCCAACCAAAATCCTGTGCGTCGGTGACTTGTTCACCTCACACTAAACAAAAACAGAGAAGGAAAAGGCCAAGAACACTCAAAGCCAAAATTCCCACAAAGAAAAATCTCAAGAAAAAGTCCTATTGATCCATGACCACGCATGTAATCTTTGATTTGATAGGAAGTGATGCAATCCTACCCCGCAAGGGTATTGGATAGAAGACTCCAAGTAGATTGAGCCAGAGATCCAAGGGAAGGCCCTAGGGTTCTCATGAGCCTTAGGGTAGATTTCGAGCCCATGGGCTAAGTATGAGCCCGCTTATCTTTGTAAATATTAGAATAGGTTTTTCCTTCTTTTGGGCCTTGTATTTTGGCCATTCTAGTAGTATAGGGTTTTAGCCTTGTATTTCGAGGCATTTTGAGTAGTCTTTGTAGTAGGGATTTTTTTTTGTATTTTCATGTATTTTGTCATGGGGGTGAGCTTAGCTATTATAGGGGGTGCGTAGCTAAGCTCTAGCTTCTTTAGGAATCTTCTTAAGGAAGCTTCTCAAGGAGGTGAGCTTAGTTATGAGAGGGGTGTGTGTATTTAAGCTCTAGCTTCTCAAGGAAGTTTTCTCAAAGAAGCTTCTCAAGGAAGTTTTCTCAAGAAAGCTTCTCAAGGAAGCTACCTAGTCTATAAATAGAAGCATGTGTAACACTTGTTGTAACTTTGATGAATGAGAGTCTTGTGAGACATACTTCAAAGTTCCACTTCTCTCCCTCTTTTATTCCTTCAATTTCGTGCTCCCCCCTCTCTCTTTCTCTCCCTCTTTCTTTTCCTCCATTGAAGCATCCTTCCAAGCTTCTTATCCAAGGCTCATCTTGGTGGTGAAGCTCTTTCTTCCATGGCTTATTCCCTAGTGGATGGCGCCTCCTCTCACCTCTTCTCCTTTGTCTTCTGCTGCATCTCCATGGTGGAAAATCACCATTAAAGGACCTCATTGAAGCTCAAAGATCTAGCCTCCATAGAAGCCCCACAAGCAATCTTCCATCAGGAAGTGATTTGCAAAATCAAGTCATGACATATCTATGGGTCAGAATTAGGATGAAACACTTACCTATGTGAGATTGATACACTTTGAGTGATTTTCTTCTATTTTTGTTGAACCCAGTGCTTCCTCTAAATGGTCGTTTAGAAACGAAATGCTAACATCCAAAATCTCATTTATGGTTATGAGAAAATTTCATCAGCATACTCTCCTTCCCCGATAGACACATTGTTTTTCATCCAAAAAACATATGTTGCTCTGATCAGTTGGAAGTTTTTTCTCTTTACTAGAGCATGTTCGCATTTTAGTGAAGAAAACACCGAGACTATTTTTAGTCTCACAGTTAACAAGAACTACGTAGGTCTGAGTTCCTCATCACAAATTGAGGATACGTAGGAGCAAAAGCCCTGCTTTTGTCGACCACCCCACCTTTTGTTACAGTGACCCAAGAGTCCGGTGGCATGTGAAGCCACATGATCATGGAATCCCTAGATTCGTATTCTTTTCATTTTTATGTTTCATCATTTATCATTTGCATGTTATCTTGTTTCTATGACTTGAGGGACTAACGTTTGTTTTTGTTGTTTTTTTTTTCGATTGTCATTTGTTTTGTGCATACATTTTGTTTGGATTTTTGCGTTAGTGCTTATTTCGTTATTGTCGATAATATTTATTGAAATTCTGGAACCGTGTAGAGTTTTCATTTAGGAACGTCATCCTAAAATAAAACGAACAAACGTCATAATAACGCCAAGAATAGAGAAAGAAAGAGATGTTGTGAACAAAATGTCATATATGTATATAAAGAAAAGAAAAGAAATTTTTTTATATAAAATGTGTGAAAAGAAATTCTTGTATATGAGTAATGAGTGTATATAAAGGAAATTTTTATATGAAACAATGAATGTATATTGAAAAGGGGAAAAGAAATCTTTGAAAAGGAATAGAGATTTTATATAGACCATGTCGGTATAGAGAGAAAGAGTTTTTCAATGCGTGTGTACATAAAGAAAAACGTTTTTTTCGTGTATAGGAACGTAGGTGTATAGAAAAAAAAAGCTTTTCTCATAGATAGCGATGGATGTATAGTTTTTTGCAAACATGCATAAGAAAAAAATGAAACAAAAAGAAAAGATAAAGAAAGACCTCTAAGGTCGGCATGTTATGGTCATAAGAAGCACAAATCATTCGTAGAGAGCAAACATATCTTTTGGAAACAAGAAATTGACGCTAAGAGTTTATTTTCCAAAATAACCGAGATAAGAATGGATGGATTCGTTGAACCAATGAAAGAACATAATTTGGAAATGTTGGGTCTAATTGCGTAAATAATAAGCCTTAGTATCACAATGCCATAAACTGGATGCTTGAGTACCCACCTAGTTGTATGCATGACTAATTTTGCACGTTGTTTCCAAATCATCATTGTTACGCGTGCCTCGTGGAAATAATATGGAAGTTTAACCCGAAATCGACACCTTGACACATGAATTTGTTTTGCCCCAAATATCAAAGTCGGGCACGCACAATGAAAAGACCATGTTGAGACACAACCTTAAGCTACTTTGAACCTTGGCCCATGAAGAGAATCCTCACCCTTTCCCCCGAAGAAGAGGACAGCAGAATCTCCTCAAGGGAGAGAGAATAATGAATGCTAAAACCCGAATTCCCAATCAAAGATCGGAAGGCAAAAAAAAGGGAAAAGAAATGAAAAGAAGGAAAAGGAAGAAACGAAAAGAAAGAAAAGAAAAGGAAAAGAAGGATTCCCGATCGAAGATCGGAAGAAAGTAAAAAGGAAAGGATCGGAGGAAAACAGAATAATTCCCGACCAAGAAAGAGAACAGAAGATCTTCGGACCAGATAAATTTTTGGCGAGGTAAATGACCGCCGGCAAAGGGAAAACCCATTTTGACGTAGTTCTTCCTTTGGGATTGCTATTCAAGGTTGCTCCCGACTGGCGATGTCCCGCCCCACATAAACAAAGAGGAAAAGACCGAAACACCCAGCTTCCTCTCCAAAAACACTACCCTCGAGAAAATTCTATTGATCCGTGATCGCGTGTGTAATCTTTTGGTTCGATAGGAAATCATATGCAAAATAAAGTCATGGTGCAGTTATGGTTTGGAATTAGGGTAAAACACTTACCTGTGCGAGTTTTTATACACCATGAGTGATTTTATTCCCAGTTTCAGTTTGACCCGACGTTTCCCTTGAATGTTCATTTAAAACCTAAATGTTGACATCCTACCCTTCATTTTCGGTTACAAGGAAAACTATTTTGGCGTAAGCATATTGTTTCTCTAAAATATGGTGCTCTCGTGAATGATTTATTTTTTCCTTGCTAAAGCATGTTCGCCTTTTAGGTGAAAGAACCCGGTGGACCATTCGGTCCTAAAATCAAATCTTATTTGGAGCCCCATGAATTGATTGCCATTCATGCATCCTCCACCATCGAGTCCGGAGCCCCACGAATTGATTGCCTAGCGCTATTCGTGCATCCTCCACCATCAAGTCTTATTCGGAGCCCCATGAATTGATTTCCATTCATGCATCCTCCACCATCGAGTCCGGAGCCCCACGAATTGAGTGCCTAGCGCTGTTTGTGCATCCTCCACCATCAAATCTTATTCGGAGCCCCATGAATTGATTGCCATTCATGCATCCTCCACCATCGAGTCTGGAGCTCCACGAATTGATTGCCTAGCGCTGTTCGTGCATCCTCCACCATCAAATCTTATTTAGAGCCCCATGAATTGATTGCCATTCATGCATCCTCCACCATCGAGTTCGGAGCCCCATGAATTGATTGCCTAGTGCTGTTCGTGCATTCTCCATCATCGAGTTCGAAGTCCCATGAATTGATTGCCTAACGTTGTTCATGCGTTCTTCGTTATCAAGTACGGAGCCTCCGGTGAGGGGAAAATACGGTTTTTGTTATTTTCCCAATCGGTTCCTTCACCAAACATGTGTATACGTGTATATTAATTTATTTTTTTGTTTGTTTTGTTTTGTGTTGTGCAGAGAAAGAAAAAGGAGAGACGGGAGTCAATTATTTCAAATCGTTTTGGTTGGAACTATTGTGATTAAGATCAATTAAATCCCTATGATGGGCAAAGGATGGCCTTCAGGAATCATCATAGATTAAATACGGAAAAGGCTAAGACGGACGAAATCAGTGTCTTATCTTTACTTTCCTCCTATCTCCGATAAAAGGTAAGTAAAGAGGGGCAACTGTCATACCCTAAATTTGTCCGGGGATCATTGTTTGATGGCATGCAACCTTCGCTTGACCACTTCGAGGAACTTGACACCCATCGTTAAGTAATCCGTGAAGTTTCACGACATGTCGGGAGTCGAAAGGAAACATTATTGCGTAATCCGTAAAGTTTCGTAACCTTCCAGAAGCCGAAGAAGGGATGGTTGCGTAATCCGTAAAGTTTCGTGACATTACGGAAAGAAAACAAGTATCGTTACGTAATTTGTGAAGTTCCGTAACGTTACGGAAAAAGTATCAGCAAAAAAGGGGCAATGAGGGGTGTATTTAGTAAAATGGGGGGTGCAAATAGTAATTTTCAAATCTGACCCTTCTAGAGGTTTCTGGGCATTTTCATGCTTAAGGTGGAAGCAACCTAGCTTGCCTGGGCGAGCTAGGTGGCAACCACCTCCCCCATTTTGTTAAAAAATGGGCTTCAGGGACACCCGTAACGCTTCTGTAAAATTCCCATAACCCTAAATAAGCATATTTCACTTAATATGGGTGAGAAGGAAGATAAAAAAGAAGAAAATCAAGTCCTATAGGCTTCTGTAACTTTTCCGTAAATTACGAAAGAAGGGGGTGAACTTATCAAAATTGGAGGGGGTACAAATAGAAATTTTCAAATTTTGAATTGGGCCTTCCAGACTATTTTTCCAAAGAAGCAATCCAGCTCGCCTGGGCGAGCTGGGCGGCAATCTCTTCCCCCTTTTTCCTATAAAAAGGCAAAAGGGGGCTGTTATAAGGGTCCCTGATCCCCTTGGCTATGCATTTCAGCTGTTTTGGGTGAAAAAAATTGTTTCCGTGAAGAAAATCCAAGCCGAGGTGCTTCCGTAACACTTCCGAGATGTTTCCTTAAGCAAATCTGTGAAGGTTTTCCTCCGTTCTTCACCGTTCTTCATCCGTTCTTCGTTCTTCAACGGGTAAGTTTCCAAATCCAAGACTTTTAATTCATTTCTTGTCTTTTTGGCTTTCATCTTTATTCCGTTCACTTTCGATTTCTTTTCTTTCATTTTTAACGAGCTTTAACCGATCGTTTAAGCTGTTTTCTCGCCTAATAAATGATAAAATGAATTTCAACCGATCATTTGCGTTGTAATCTCGCTTAATCACTGTTAAGACAAAATCTAACCGATCATTCACGTAACCTCGGTTAAACCAAAAAAGGCAAAATAATAATAAAATAATCAAAAATATCTTTAAATAAAATAATAACAAAAATCTATGAGACGTTTTTCTTTGGAAGTTTCCTTGAATGAATTGACTAATAACCAAAGTGAAACTAAGGCTAAAATCAACTCACAAATCAAGCTTTGTCCGTAAAAATCACTGAAAACCGTTTTAAGGTCCAACGCCTTAAACGGTCCTCTTTGCTTTTATCGGTTAACACGGACCGTTCAAAAGCATAAAAATCAACACATCAATTTACTGTCTTAGAAAGAACTACGTAGGTATAATTTTCTTATCACAATTGAGGAATACGTAGGAGCAAGGGAAACACCCTTGTCGACCACAAAAAGATAAAAAATACAAAAAAGGCATAAAAAGACATAAAAAACGTAAAAGGGAAATAAAACAAATTAAAGTCATGTTTGCACACTTGATTGAAGGTTGCCGTCCCTTGTGACGGGCGCATGGGGTGCTAATACCTTCCCCGTGCATAAATACAACTCCCGAACCTTTCACACTTAAAGTTCGTAGACCACGTCTTTCCGGTTTTTTCGACATTTTCCTTGAATAAAAGTTGGTGGCGACTCCGCGCATTTTCCTTTCATGGAAGATGTATCCATGAGCCCTCGCGTTGCCCTCCCGCCAAAGGGTAGGTTGCGACAATAGGGGACTGATGACCCTACTGGGGGCGAAGGGCATTCTGTAGAACTGACAGAGGCCCATAATTAGAGCTGGAAACCCCAGGACCCTGTTGGACTTCTCCGGGTCCACTAGGTGTCTTACGGGGGCAATCCCTGCAAACAATTGATGACATCATAAATCAGTTGAGCGATGTGTATACTTACCTATGTCACGATGGTATAACCTTGCTGGGGGGGACGGGCACCCTGTAGGACTGACTGAGGCCCGTAACCAGAGCTGGAAACCCCAGGGCCCTGTTGGACTTCTCCGGGTCCACTGGGTGTCTTGTGGGCGCGATCCCTGCAAATAGTAGATAACATCAGAAATCAGTTAAGCCACGTGCATACTTACCTATGTCATGACGGCACAAATTAACTGATACTTCCACAGGGGGAGATCGGCATTGTGGTCGCTGGGCAGAATGTTGCTAAGTAGCAACGTCATCCATATCTGTGTAAGAGTGGTCATCTTGGTGCGCATGATCCGCACTCGTCTCTTTGCAGCGGTGCGGGTAAAATCTTTCCCCAGTATGAATAGTAGTTGCGCGATAGCCTCCTCCTCTGGTTGTGCTCGCACAGTTGGCCCTCCTCCAAGATCAGGGGGTGGCCCATGAACTGATAAAAGGAAACTACTGGCCCCTTAACCGGGAGCGCAAGTCTCCGTTAAGCAATAAGGGCAGAGGACCTTAAATTATCTTAAGGTGCGGATGTAGAGCCCACTGAAAGTGAGGACGCGTAGCCCTCTAAAGGCGAGGGCGTGCAACCCTATGAAGTTAAGGACGTGATGCCATTTGAAGGCGAGGGCATGTAGTCCTCTGAAGGCGAGGGCGTGTAGTCCTCTGAAGGTGAGGGTGTGTAGCCCTCTGAAGGCGAGGGCGTGTAGTCCTTCGAAGGCGAGGGCGTGTAGTCCCCTGAAGGCGAGAGCGTGTAGTCCTCTGAAAGCAAGGGTGTGTAGCCCTCTGAAGACAAGGAAGTCCTATCGTTTGACGGTGAGGACGTCTAGCCCTATGAAGGCGAGGGCGTGAAGTGCTCTGAAGGCGAGGGTGTGCAGCCCTCTAAAGGCGAGGGCATGTAGTCCTCTGAAGGCGACGACATGTAACCCTGTAAAGGCGAGGGGGTGTAGCCATCTGAAGGTGAGGACGTGTAGCCCTCTGAAGATGAGGACGTGTAGTCCTCTGAAGGCAAGGACGTGTAGTCCTCTAAAGGCGAGGGCGTGCAGTCCTCTAAAGGCAAGGACGAGTCGTCCTCTGAAGGCGAGGTCATGTAGTCCTCTGAAGGCGAGGGCATGTAGCCCTCTGAAGGTGACAACGTGTAGCCCTCTGAAGATGAGGATGTGTAGTCCTTTGAAGGCAAGGACGTACCCTCCTATGATGGCGAAGACATGAAGCCCTCTCAAGGCGAGGGTGTGTAGTCCTCTGAAGGCGAGGGCGTGTAGCCCTCTAAAGGCGAGGGCGTGTAGTCCCATGAAGGCGAGGACGTGTAGCCCTCTGAAGACGAGGGCGTCCCGTCCTCTGTAGGCGAGGACGTGTAGCCCTATGAAGGCGAGGGCGTGTAGTGCTCTGAAGGCGAGGGCGTGTAGCCCTCCAAAGGCGAGGGCGTGTAGTCCTCTGAATGGACGACATGTAGCCCTATAAAGGCGAGGGCGTGTAGCCCTCTGAAGGTGAGGATGTGTAGCCCTCTGAAGACGAGGACGTGCAGTCCTCTGAAGGCCAGGACGTGCTATCCTCTGAAGGCAAGGACGTGTCGCCCTCTTAAGGTGAGGACGTGTAGTCCTCTGAAGGCAAGGACGATAGTCCTCTAAAGGCGAGGGCTTGCAGTCCTCTAAAGGCGAGGACGTGTCGTCCTCTGAAGGCGAGGGCGTGTAGTCCTCTGAAGGCGAGGGCATGTAGCCCTCTGGAGGTGAGGACGTGCAGCCCTCTGAAGACGAGGACGTTCAATCCACTAAAGGCAAGGACGTGCCGTTCTTTGAAGGCGAGGACATGTATCCCTCTCAAGGCGACGGTGTGTAGTCCTTTGAAGGCGAGGGTGTGTAGCCCTCTAAAGGCGAGGGCGTGTAGTCCTCTGAAGGCAAGGGCGTGTAGCCTTCAGAAAGTGAGGACGTGTAGTCCTTTGAAGGTGAGGATGTGTAGTCCTCTGAAGGTGAGGGCGTGTAGCCCTCTCAAGGCGAAGACGTGTAGTCCTCTGAAGGCGAGGGCGTGTAGTCCTCTGAAGGCGAGGATGTGTAGTCCTCTGAAGGCGAGGTCGTGTAGTCGTGTAAAGGTGAGGACGTGTAGTCATCTGAAAGCGAGGACGTGTAGTCCTCTGAAGGTGAGGGCGAGTAGCCCTCTGAAGGTGAGAACGTGTAGTCATCTGAAGGTGATGGCGTGTAGCCCTCTGAAGGAAAGGATGAGTGGTCCTTTGAAGGTGAGGATGTGTAGTCCTCTAAAGGCGAGGACTTGTAGTCCTCTAAAGGGGAGGACGTATAGTCCTCTGAAGGCGAGGACGTGCAACCCTCTGAAGGTGAGGACGTGTAGTTCTCTGAAGGCAAGGACATGCAGCCCTCTGAAGGCGAGGGCGTGTAGTCCTCTGAAGGCGAGGGCGTGCAGCCCTCTGAAGGCGAGGACGTGTAGTCCTCTGAATGCGATAGGTACTAGTACCTAAGGGTCCACCCTTATAAGAGATTGACTCATCGATAGGGCCGATCATCCCAAATTCAAAAGATTGGACATTAGAGGTAAGAAATCTATGCAATTAACATGATTTTTAGGGATGCAGATGCATGCAACCTTTGTCTTGAAATGCGGTAAATGCAGACTTCGTATGCAACAATGCAATGTCATGGAAAGTTGTACAATGTTCATGACATTCTTTCCTTATTTTGTGATTTTGATTTGATTTTTGAAAAAACACAGATTGGCTGTCCTTTTGAAAGAGGTGATAATTCATGCAACCTTATCCTATCTTTTGCAAATCTCTTTGGGAACTCCCTCAGAGTATATGTCCTGTTTGATTTACTCACTTGATAATTTTGGAGTGACGGCAATAGAGTTGTTTGACGTTTAATCAATCCATTGAAATCCCCGAGTTTGTCCCCCCTTTTTTTTTAAAAAAACATCGACGGGTGAAAACTTTTGATCTGCTTCTAGGTTCGCTTGAGGCTCATGCACGGTGCCCCTCATTGCCCCAGTGTAAGGCTTTGAGGTACCAATCATTGTCTTTCGTCATGACCTTGTAGCAGGGAACCTATTGGGTGAGAACTTCTAATCTGCCCCTAGGTTTGCTTGAGGTTTATGCATTGTGCCTTTCATTGCCCCAGTGTAGGGCTCTAAGGTATCCATTGTTGTTTTGTTTTCACAACCTTGTAGCAAGGAAGAATGAAAGAAGCGGTTGATTCTCGCAAAAAGAATTTTTCAAGGACGAGAAATAGTTGAAGGATTTTGTCAGTTGACGATTTAAGTCAAATGACTCTTATTCTCGATAACTCACTTCTCTCTAAAAAAGACAAACTTTCCGTAATGATAAAATGAGGTCACATGAACGTCTATATTTTACTTGAAAACACAGTCAATCAATTGCTTTTTTCCTTTTCTTTTTGAACTTTTCTTCTTTACTCGTTGTTTACGGCACCCTCACCAAATGTGTAGCACGAGTAATTTCTGATTGAACGGTCTTGGAAGTCCAAACTCAGGAGTGCAGGTCGCTTGAGCAAACAAACCAATGGCTTGCACCCACATTCTAGTGGAAGCAAAGATGTAATTACGAGAGGATGAAGGACAAAGATGTCAAATTTATTCATTTTATTTAGCATTGTAACTGTGGTTTACAATAATGGCATAAACTTGAAAATCCTGATGAGTCATTAGAGACATCTAACAACAGCTTTCAAAATTGCCCCATGTGTGGTGTCGCTTGTCAATGTTAGGATTTACAAGCGATTCTCCTCAAATTTCAGCCAACCAGCATCAATTTGACCTTGCACCTTATGCTTTAGGGCCCTACAATGCTCAATGGAATGCCCCAGGGCTCCACCATGATAAGCACATGTTGTGTTCGAGTCGTATCCTCGGAGAAATGGAGGTTGATGAACCTTGGTTGGGGTTATGGCTACCATTGAATTGCATAGGACACCAGAATTGGGGTGAATTCTGTAGGCTTTTTCGCTGCAAAATTCATTTCTTAGTTGGTGTTTTGGTTTGTGCTAAAGGTGGTGTTTGTCATTGGAAGTGCGGTAGACAGGCTTTGTGGTTGATTTAGGGATGGCCTTTCTAGATGACTGGGTGGTGGGTAATGAGAGGAGCTGATATTGGCTGAGTAATGACATTGTTGGGCTGGTGGGAAGTTTGGCCATGTAGGAATGACAGTCGCAGTATAGGTTTCTCCTTCATTCTCACTCTCTTCATTTGCCCCAATTTTCTCATTCGTCCAAGCAGGATAATTAAATTTTCCTGTTTTTAGACCCACTTCGATCCTTTCGTCAGCAAAAACTAAATCAGCAAAGCTTGAAGGTGTGTAGCCCACCATTTTTTCATAGTAGAACACTGGTAATGTGTCTACTATCAAGGTTATCATCTCCCTTTTCGTTATTAGGGGTGTCACCTGAGCTGCCAGGTCTCTCCAACTTTGGGCGTATTCTTTGAAAGATTCATGCCCCTTTTTGCACATGTTCTGTAGTTGCATCCTATCTGGAGCCATATCAAAATTGTACTGACACTGCCTAACGAAGGAAACCATTAGGTCCTTCCAAGAATGGACTTGGGAAGGTTCCAAGTTAGTGTACCAGGTAACAGCTACCCTAGTAAGACTTTCTTGGAAGACATGTATCAGCAGTTCCTCATCTTTTGTGTATGCCCCCATCTTCCGACAATACATCTTTAGATGGTTCTTGGGGCAAGTAGTCCCCTTGTACTTGTCAAAGTCCGGCACCTTGAACTTGGGAGGGGTGATGATATTGGGTTAGCAAAGGCATAATCTTCGCCTCCTTCAATGGCCCTAAGCCTTTCCTCTAGATGATCCAACTTTCCCATTTTTGCCATAGCATGAGGGTTTTTACCCGCTGTGGAATGCAAGGGGTGTGGTTGTGGGTGATATTGAGGGCCCTCCAATGTGTTTTGCAGGGGTATATCACCAATTGCTTGCCCTTCAGTGGCATATCTGAGGCAAGGCTCGAAGTCGGCTAGATTGTGGCGGGGAATTTCATGTGTCTCCCCCATGGTTTGAGAGACATGAGCATGATCAGTTTGGGGTTGTCGGCTCTCAATGAATATGGGAGTGGAGTTATTGACATTCTCACTGGGAGTGTACACCACATTGGGTGGTGTATAGTTGGGAGGCAAGCCATATGGCGGGAAGGCGTGCTTGTTTTGAATTTGCACATAATAGGGGTCGTCCGTACTTCCCAAATCTTTGCCTACCATATCTGAGGTTGGATGATTCATTTGGTTGAGGCCAGATGGGGGCATCGGGCTCACCTTAGCAACAGCGCTGGTAGCGGCAACTGCAACCGCATTGGCTTCCATTATCTTCTTCATGCTCATCATGGCCTCCATCATTGTGGCCATTTGCTCTTTCATGGCCTCCATGTCGGCCTTCATCTCCTTTTGCACCTCCTCTACTTCACCCATTACTCTAGCTCTAGCACGGGTTCGGTAAGGGCGCCATAAAGCGTGTTCTTTCCTTTTGATAACAATGATTAAGTTTGTTTTTTTTTTCAAGGAAAGAATGCAATGAGCAATGCAACCAATGAAAAGCATGGATGTATGTGAATGATGCATTGTTGAAGTACTGCGATTTTTTACGCAGGACATGGGGTTGAATCAATTTAGATTTTCAACATGGTACATGACATCTTTGTCAAGGTGAAACTGGAAGTAACAAGGACATCAACAGTCCTAAATGTGTTCGACAGTAGACGAAGTAGCGATGTAACTCGATCCATCTTTTGCCCCAATTTTTTGCAAGATGGTTACTTTCATACTTCAACCTGACTTAATGAATCTTTTTCGTAAAAGCATGAGCTTGGTTCAACCCCATAACCCAAGGAATGGCAATTTTGATCGCCAATACTCGACAACATTTCATAGAGATGAAAGAATCTGGAATACGTATGCTATGCATGGAAAATGTAATTATGAGATTGAGATGCCCGAAGAAACATCATTTCCAAGTTAACCACACATTAGGTACCATGCTCAATCATTTTGTTTTGTGTGAAAGGGGTTTATGATCCCAACATGGTTGGCTCATGGTACCGAACATATGCAACTAAGAATGCATCATGAATTTTCATGCTTCCCTTTTTTGTTTTTGTTTTGCAGAGGAAAATGCAAGGATCATGCATGAGTAAACATGAAAATAAATGGTATGCAAAAAACATGTTAGATGCAAATGCATGGTGATGAAATGACTTATGCAAAATGCAATGCATGAATATGGTTAGTGACAAATGCAAGAATGATATGTCTATTACGATGCCATGAAGAGATGCTTATGCGGTGCATGATATGAATGCATTTACGAACATGAGAGCCCGAAAAATCATCTCTTCTTACTTGTGCATTTGGGGGCGCAGTGCCCCATGTGTGCAGTTAAGAAGGTGATATGGACCTTCCGGCTTCCCGTGACAAAAGACGAGACCAAAATACAACGCATGCGTGACGACATGATGCAGGTGCACAACAACGCAAAAGGGGGATGTACACTGCATGGCAATGTCCTCAAATAATCACACCGCAAAGGCGCATATGACATTTAGGTTATATGCATGGCAGTGTTTAAAAGGCACGCAACGTGTTCGCTTTGTGCCCCTATTTTAGGGACCTAAATGGGAGGAACTAAAAGGCTTTTAGTGATAATTCCCAAGGTGGTCATATCTCTCTTGATGGTTTCTAAAGGTATCATCCCCTTCGAAAAACATATTGCGACATTAGGGACTACCAGCAACAACATGCTATCAAAGAGAAAAACTCTAGATGAGGGTTCACTGTTATCAAGCAAGTCGGAGACCCAGCATGACCACAGATTCACCTCCACTCCTTATGTTCCCATGGACCCGGGTATAGGGCCCCTTTTCAACTCATCGTGTGTACAAATAGTGTTGGTGTTTGTGTGCATCAAATGAATAAATATCTATCTCATGCATACATTTCAAAAAAAACACTAAAAGAATCAAAGAGTTATATACAAGAACGTAAGAGAAATAAAAGGAAACCGACAAAAGAGGAAGTCATGATATTGCACGAGATTAGAAGGCCTAACTCTCTAAAAACAATCCCCAGTGGAGTCACCAACTGTCGCAACCTACCCTTCAGAGGGAGGGCGACGCGGGGCTCACAGGTGCGTCTTCCAAGGGAGGAAGGCACACGAAGTCGCCACCAACGTTTATTTGAGGAAAACGTCAGAAAAACTAGAAAGGTGTGGTCTACGAACTTTAAGTGTGAAAGGTTCGGGAGTTGTTTTTACGCACAGGGAAGGTATTAGCACCCTACGCGTCCGTCACAAGGGATGACAGTCTTCAATCAAGTGTGCAAATATGACTTCAAAATTATGTATTTTTCCCATTTTTATGTTTTTATGTCTTTTTATGCCATTTTGTATTTTTTATCTTTTTGTGGTCGACAAGGGTGTTTCCCTCGCTCCTACGTATCCTCAATTGCGATGAGGAAATCAAAACTATGTAGTTTTTTCAGAACTGAACGTTGGTTAAGTTGTTTTTATCTTTTTTTCCAAGATATATTTTGACCGAACAAAAGTCGTTTAAGGCATTGGACCATTAAACGATCTTTTGATTTTTGGAAAGGAGATAAATGTTAAGGCGTTGGACCATTAACGATCTCTTGGTTTTGAAAGGAGAGAAACGTTAAGGCGTTGGACCATTAACGATCTCTTGGTTTTTGAAAGGAGAGAAACGTTAAGGCGTTGGACCATTAACGATCTCTTGGGGTGGTCGACAAAAGCGGGGCTTTTTCTCCTACGTATCCTCAATTGCGATGAGGAAATCAGACCTACGTAGTTCTTGCAAAAGTGGTAAAGTTACATGTTGATTTATGCTTTTGAACGGTCCATGCTAACCGATAAAAGCAAAGAGGACCATTTAAGGCGTTGGACCTTAAAACGGTTTTTAGTGATTTTTGCGGACAAAGCTTGATTTGTGAGTTGATTTTAGCCTTAGTTTCACTTTGGTTATTGTCGCAACATGCCCTTCATGGGTGAGCGAGGGCGAGGCTCACGGGTGCGCTTTCCAAAAGAGGAAAGATGCACGGAGTCGCCACCAATGTTTATTTGTGGAAAACGTCGGAAAAAATCGAAGGAAACCGGTCAAAATGAAGATTCTAAGTTCGGGAGTTGTATTTACGCTTGAGGAAGGTATTAACACCTCTCACGTTTGTCTCAAAGGACAACAACCTATTTTTTATATTTGTGGAAATTGTGTTACCTTAACTTTTATTTCTTTTTATTTTTTGAGGTCGACAAAAGCGGGGCTTTTGCTCCTACGTACCCTCCTTTGGAGAGGAAATCAGGCCTACGTAGTTCTTTCTTAAGCGTGAATCAAGCGATTCCTTTTACTTGAGAGGTGATCATTTTAAGGCGTTGGACCTTAAAAATTATCCATTTTACTTGGTAAGAAAAGTTGAGGTAAAACTTTCAAATCCTATTTTTTGTGGACGAGCTTGACTAGGCGAGTTGATTTTAGCCTTAGTTTCACTTTAGTTATTAGTCAATTCAATTAAGAATGAGAAATCCCAAAGAGAAAACGTCTGATTGTTTTTTCGCTTTATTTTACTAAAAGGCATTTTTTGATTATTATATTATTATTTTACCTCTTTTTTTATTTCCAACGTGGTTACGACACGACTGAACGGTCGGAATTCATTTTAACCGAAATTAACGGATGATACAATTCAAACGATCGGTGGAAATTTATTTTATTTTTAGATTAGGCGAGAAATGACTTAAATAAATGGCTTAAGCACGTCAAAAGGGGCTACGGAAAGTGAATGAAAACGAGAATAAAAATACATGAAACAAAATGTGGACCACCACGGGCACATAGAATGAATTGAAAAGCTCGGTTTGAAGTACTTACCCATTGAAGACTGAAGAAAACGAAGAACGAACGATGAATATTTGAAGAACGATCGAGAATCTTCGCGTAATTACTCACGGAAACGTTACGGAAGCGCCTCAACTTGGATTTTCTTCACGGAAACAATTTTCCTCAGCAAATTTAAGAGAATACGAAATGCCAAGAAGGCTGAACCCTTTTCTTCTTCACTCCTCCCCCTATTTATAGCAAAATAGGGGAGGAGCTTGCCACCCAGCTCGCCCAGGCGAGCAAGGTTGCTTCCTCCAGAAGCAACAGCCTTCTGGAGGAAGGATCTGGAAGGCCCAAGTGGGCCAGATTGCTATTTGTACCTCCTTTTTTACTAAATGCACCCCCCTTCTATTTTTTTGGTAATTCTTTTTTCGTAACATTACGAAACTTTAAGAATTTCGTAACGATACTTATTTTCCTTCCGCAAGGTTACGAATCCTTACGAAATATATATTTACTCTTTTTTAGCTTTCGAAGAAGTTACGGAAACTCACGGATTACGCAAAAACACCTCTTTTTGATTTCCGCCACAGCACGGAATTTCACGGATTGCGCTAGCTTGCTTCCTTTTGATTTCTGACACGTCTCGAGACTTCATTTATTGTGCAACAAAGGACGCCAAGTATCTCAAAGCGGCTAACCAAAGGTTGCATGTCAACAAGTAATAATCCCCGGACGAAATTAGGGTATGACAGTTGCCCCTCTTTACTTACCTTTTATCGGAGATAAGAGGAAAGCAAAGATAAGACACTGATTTCGTCCGTCTTGCCCTTTCCGTGATTAGTCCATGAAAACTCTCATCTCTACTCCTTCTTTTTCTTTTCTGCACAACATAATACAAACAACAACAAGAACAACAAATATAATATACATATACACTTTTGGGAAAAAGAAACAATCGGGAACATAACAAAGATCACATTCCCAGTCAAGAGGATCCGCCCTTGACGATGAAAAACTCTGGAGAATGGAGGATTGCACTCAGCAATCACTACACATGGCTCCAAACTCGTGGGTGGAGGACGCATGAACGAAAACGCAATTCATGGGGGTCCGAAAAAAGGGTTGAGAATGGAGAATTGCACTAAGCAATCACTACGCATGGCTCCAAACTCGTGGGTGGAGGATCCATGAACGAAAACGCAATTCATGGGAGTCCGACAAAAGGTTTGAGAATGGAGAATTGCACTAAGCAATCACTACGCATGGCTCCAAACTCGAAGGTGGAGGACGCATGAACGAAAACGCAATTCATGAGGCTCCGAAAAAGGGTTGAGAATGGAGAATTGCACTAAGCAATCACTATGCATGGCTCCAAACTCGAAGGTGGAGGATGCATGAACGAAAACGCAATTCATGGGGCTCCGAAAAAGGGTTGAGAATGGAGAATTGCACTAAGCAATCACTACGCATGGCTCCAAACTCGAAGGTGGAGGACACATGAACGAAAACGCAATTCATGGGGCTCCGAAAAAGGGTTGAGAATGGAGAATTGCACTAAGCAATCACTACGCATGGCTCCAAACTCGAAGGTGGAGGACACATGAACGAAAACACAATTCATGGGGCTCCGAAAAAGGGTTGAGGATGGAGAATTGCACTAAGCAATCACTACGCATGGCTCCAAACTCGAAGGTGGAGGGCACATGAACGAAAATGCAATTCATGAGGCTCCGAAAAAGGGTTGAGAATGGAGAATTGCACTAAGCAATCACTACGCATGGCTCCAAACTCGAAGGTGGAGGACGCATGAACGAAAATGCAATTCATGGGGCTCCGAAAAAGGGTTGAGAATGGAGAATTGCACTAAGCAATCACTACGCATGGCTCCAAACTCGAAGGTGGAGGACACATGAATGAAAACGCAATTCATGGGGCTCTGAAAAAGGGTTGAGAATGGAGAATTGCACTAAGCAATCACTACGCATGGCTCCAAACTCGAAGGTGGAGGAGACATGAACGAAAACGCAATTCATGGGGCTCCGAAAAAGGGGTTGAGAATGGAGAATTGCACTAAGCAATTACTACGCATGGCTCCAAACTCGAAGGTGGAGGACACATGAATGGAAACGCAATTCATGGGGCTCCAAAAAAGGGTTTAGAATGGAGAATTGCACTAAGCAATCACTACGCATGGCTCCAAACTCGAAGGTGGAGGACACATGAACGAAAACGCAATTCATGGGGCTCCGAAAAAGGGTTGAGAATGGAGAATTGCACTAAGCAATCACTACGCATGGCTCCAAACTCGAAGGTGGAGGGCACATGAACGAAAACGCAATTCATGGGGCTCCAAAAAAGATTGAGAATGGTGAATTGCACTAAGCAATCACTACGCATGGCTCCAAACTCGAAGGTGGAGGACACATGAACAAAAACGCAATTCATGGGACTCCGAAAAAGATTGGTCAGCAGGACCGAACGATCCACCGGGTCTTTCCACCTACAAAAGCAAACATGCTTTTTGCAAAGAAAAATAAATCATTCGCAAGGGCACCATATCTTAGAGAAACAATATACTTGTGCTAAGGGTAATCTTCCTTGTAATCGAGAATGAAGGGTAGGATATCAACTTTTAGCTTTTAAATGAACATGCAGGGGAAACATCGGGCTAAGTTGAAAATAAATCACTCATAGCGAATAAAACTCACAAGGCAAGTGTTTTATCCTATTCCCAAACCATAACTACACCATGACTCTATTTTGCACACGACTTCCTATCGAATCAAAGATCAAACGTACAATCACAGACCAATAGGATCTTCTCGAGGGTCGTGTTTTTGGAGAAGAAGTTGGGTGTTTCGGTCTTTTCCTCTTTGTTCATGTTGGGTGGGATATTGCCAGTCGAGAATGATTTCGAGTGGCAATATGGCTTGAAGAATTTCTGTCCTCTTTCTTTCATTAATCGAGAATTGCTTCTTTTCCCTTTTCACTTCCCTTCGACCTTCGACCGAGAATCTTTCCTCTTCTTTTTTGTTCTTTTCTTTATTTTCACCTTTTTTTCTTTTTCTTTCTTTTCATTTCTTCCTTTTCTTTCTTTTCACTTTTCCTTCCCCATCCCTTTCTTTGGGAAATCGGGTTTTAGCATTCTATTCGCTCTCCCTTGAGGAGATTCCGCTGTCCTTTGCTTCGGGGGAAAGAATGAGGATTCCCTTTTTTATAGGCCAAGGTTCATAAAGGTCTAAGGTTGTCTTTCAATGGGGTCTTTTATCGTGTGAACCTAATCTTGATATCTGGGGCGAAACAAATTTGGGTGTCAAGGTGTCGATTTCGGGCCGAGCTTCCATATTGTTCCATAAGGCACGCGTGACAATGATGATTTGAAAACAACGTGCAAAATTAGTCATGGCTACAGCCAGGTGGGCACTCAAGGATCCTGTTTATGGCATTGTGATACTACGGTTGGGAATTTACACAGACAGACCCAACGTTTCCAAGTTATGTTCTTTCATCAGTTCAATGAATTCATCCATCATTATCTCGGTTCATTCCGGAAAATAAACTCTTAGCATCAGTCCCTTGTTTCCAGAAGATACGTTTGCTCTTTACGAATGATTTATACTTCTTAACTATAACATGTTGACCTTTGCGGTCTTTCTTTCTTTTTCCTTTTTGTTTCATTTTTATATATTCACAAAATTATACACCTATGGTCCTTTATGAGGAAAACCTTTCTTTGTACATCTATATTTTCATACATGACAAACTTTTTCTGTACACGCATTGGAACTCTCTCTCTTTACGTCACACGGTCAAACCCTATTTACATTCAAAGATCTTTTTCGTTTTTCTCCAACACACACCTATGGTTTATACAAAAGTTTCTTTATATACACTCGTTGTTCACACACACAAGAATTCCTTTCCACGCATCATTTACTCACAAAAAATCCTTTTATACACACTTTCCTTTTACACATATATATAAATAAAAACCTTTTTCTTTTCTTTATGAACATGACTTTTATTCACAATGCTTCTTTCTTTTTATTGGGATTTTTGGTTCATTTTATTTTTAGGACGACGTTCCTAAATGAAAAACTCTACACGGTTCTGGAATTTCAACAAACATTATTGACAACAACGAAGTAAGCACTAACACAATAGTCCAAACAAAATATATGCACAAAACAAATGACAATCGCAAAATCAAAAAACAAACGTTAGTCCCTCAAGTCATAGAAACAAGATAACATACGAATGATAAATGATGGAACATATGGATTTGGGGATCCCACGGTCATGTAGCTCCGCATGCCACCGGACTCTTGGGACACGGTAACAAAAAGTGGGGTGGTCGACAAAAGCAGGGCTTTTGCTCCTACATATCCTCAATTTGTGATGAGGAACTCAGACCTACGTAGTTCTTGATAACTGTGAGACTAAAAATAGTCTCGGTGTTTTCTTTACCAAAATGCGAACATGCTTTAGTAAAGAGACAAAACTTCCAACTGATCAGAGCAACATATGCTTTTTGGATGAAAAGCAATGTGTCTATCGGGGAAGGAGAGTATGCTGATGAAATTTCCTCATAACCATAAATGAGATTTTGGATGTTAGCACTTCATTTCTAAGCGACCATTTAGAGGAAACACTGGATCCAACAAAGATAGGAAAAAATCACTCAAAGTGTATCAATCTCACACAGGTAAGTGTTTTATCCTAATTCCGAACCATAGATATGTCATGACTTGATTTTGCAAATCATTTCCTATCAAATCAAATATTACATGTGTGATCATGGATCAGTAGGACTTTTTCTTGGGAATGGTTTTTAGGTGGGGAATTTTGGCTTTGAGTGTTTTTGCCTTTTCATTTCTGTGAAGAGAAAGTCGCTAGCGCACAGGATTTTGATTGGCAATCAAAGGGAGAGGACCACTTTAGGTCGTGGTTTTCTTGTTTTTTTTAGTTTATTTGGTGACAATTTTGTATTGTTCAGATATTGTCTGGTCTAAAGACCTTTCTGCATGTTTCTTCTGTTTTCTTCCGATCCTTGATCGAGAATTTTTCTTTCTTTTTTTTTTTTTTGCTTTCTCCCACTCTTTGATTGGGAATTTTCTTTCTCTTTTTTTTTATGTCTTCTCCCTTTCTTGGATTGGGAATTTTCCTTCTCTTTGTGTTTTCTTCCAAGGGCAAGGATTGACATTCTCACTCTGGGTCAAGGTTGTTAGTGCTTAGCACTACTGAGTTTAAAAAGGTTGGCTAAGATTTTGTTAAAACATAAGCACTTAGACAATGAAGGAAAGCTGGAGTTGCTGCACATGATGTCCAACGTTATGTCAAGGAATAAGATCGGGCTGCACAATGCACAAGGCAAGATAAAGGTTCAAGTGATGAATTGAAGTTGCAGGATCCACGATGTCGGATACAATGTCCTGACATCCTGCTCGAGAATACTGGAGTTGCTGTGCACTGCAAGATAAAAGTCAAGTGCAGAAGTGAAGCTGCAGGATCCACGATGTCGGACACGATGTCCTGACATCCGGCCCGATAATACTGGACATATAATTCTGTTATATCTTTAACAGATTATTGTGCAGTTAGCAAGAGATAAGAAGATCTATCTTTAGGAACGAATTAAAAGATCATTATAGTTCGAATTTCAAAGTAGAAGAGTTCGTTCAGGGATTAAAGATTAAAGATTAAAGATTCAAACTAAAAGATCAAAAGTTATCTTTTAGTTCTTTAACTGCAGATTTTTCAGAAGAAGATAGATCTCCTCCAGCATCAAGAACTTGCAGCCCAGAATCGTACACGGCTATATAATCATGGAGGCTGCACGAGTTCTGTACCAAGTCCGGGATTGAAAAGTTATTTTGTGAGTTTTAGGACTTGAGTGTTTTTGTGAGCCACCTTGATGGTATACTAACATCAAGTGTTGGACCTGAGTGTGTAGAGTTGATCTCTATTGTGTAGGGTTGATCCCATTTGTTCAGAGTTGATCTCTGGTGTGTCTTTGAATAAATTGTAAACACGGGAGTGTGAGTGAGAGGGAGTGAGCAGAGGTTCTCATATCTAAGATTGGGTCTTAGGTAGAGATCGCACGGGTAGTGGTTAGGTGAGAAGGTTGTAAACAGGGGTTGTTAGACCTTGAACTAACACTATTGAGAGTGGATTTCCTCCCTGGCTTGGTAGCCCCCAGATGTAGGTGAGGTTGCACCGAACTGGGTAAACAATTCTCTTGTGTTATTACTTGTTTAATCTGTTCATACGGACACACATAAACTGCATGTTCTGAAGCGTGATGTCGTGACATCCTGTACGACATCTGTCCCCTGGTATCAGAATTTCAATTGGTATCAGAGCCAACACTCGAAATCACAGAGTGAGATCTGGGGAGATAAATTCTGATGAACATGGAGAAAGAAGGAGGACCAGTGAACAGACCACCAATTCTTGATGGAAGCAACTATGAATACTGGAAAGCAAGAATGGTGGCCTTCCTCAAATCACTGGATAGCAGAACCTGGAAAGCTGTCATCAAAGGCTGGGAACATCCCAAGATGCTGGACACAGAAGGAAAGCCCACTGATGAATTGAAGCCAGAAGAAGACTGGACTAAAGAAGAGGACGAATTGGCACTTGGAAACTCCAAAGCTTTAAATGCACTATTCAATGGAGTTGACAAGAACATTTTCAGACTGATCAACACTTGCACAGTGGCCAAAGATGCATGGGAGATCCTGAAAATCACTCATGAAGGAACCTCCAAAGTGAAGATTTCCAGATTGCAACTCTTGGCTACAAAATTCGAAAATCTGAAGATGAAGGAGGAAGAGAGTATTCATGACTTCCACATGAACATTCTTGAAATTGCCAATGCTTGCACTGCCTTGGGAGAGAGGATAACAGATGAAAAGCTGGTGAGAAAGATCCTCAGATCCTTGCCTAAGAGATTTGACATGAAAGTCACTGCAATAGAGGAGGCCCACGACATTTGCAACATGAGAGTGGATGAACTCATTGGTTCCCTTCAAACCTTTGAGCTAGGACTCTCGGATGGGGCTGAAAAGAAGAGCAAGAACTTGGCATTCATGTCCAATGATGAAGGAGAAGAAGATGAGTATGACCTGGATACTGATGAAGGTCTGACAAAAGCAGTTGTGCTCCTTGGAAAGCAGTTCAACAAAGTGATGAACAGAATGGACAGGAGGCAGAAGCCACATGTCCAGAACATCCCTTTCGACATCAGGAAAGGCAGTAAATACCAGAAAAAATCAGATGTAAAGCCCAGTCACAGCAAAGGAATTCAATGCCATGGGTGTGAAGGCTATGGACACATCATAGCTGAATGTCCCACTCATCTCAAGAAGCACAGGAAAGGACTCTCTGTATGTCAATCTGATACAGAGAGTGAACAAGAAAGTGATTCTGACAGAGATGTGAATGCACTCACTGGGATATTTGAAACTGCTGAAGATTCAAGTGATACAGACAGTGAAATCACTTTTGATGAGCTTGCTACATCCTATAGAAAACTATGCATCAAAAGTGAGAAGATCCTTCAGCAAGAAGCACAACTGAAGAAGGTCATTGCAGATCTGGAAGCTGAGAAGGAGGCACATAAAGAGGAGATCTCTGAGCTTAAAGGTGAAGTCGGTTTTCTGAACTCTAAGCTGGAAACCATGACAAAATCAATAAAGATGCTGAATAAAGGCTCAGACAAACTTGATGAGGTGCTGCTGCTTGGAAAGAATGCTGGAAACCAGAGAGGACTTGGATTTAATCCTAAGTCTGCTGGCAGAACAACCATGACAGAATTTGTTCCTGCCAAAAATAGGACTGGAGCCACGATGTCACAACATCTGTCTCGACATCATGGAACGCAGCAGAAAAAGAGCAAAAGAAAGAAGTGGAGGTGTCACTACTGTGGCAAGTATGGTCACATAAAGCCCTTTTGCTATCATCTACATGGCCATCCACATCATGGAACTCAAAGCGGCAACTGCAGAAAGAAGATGATATGGGTTCCAAAACACAAGGCTGTTAGTCTTGTTGTTCATACTTCACTTAGAGCATCAGCTAGGGAAGATTGGTATCTAGATAGCGGCTGTTCCCGACACATGACAGGAGTCAAAGAATTCCTGCTGAACATTGAGCCTTGCTCCACTAGTTATGTGACATTTGGAGATGGCTCTAAAGGAAAGGTCATTGGAATGGGAAAGCTAGCTCATGATGGACTGCCTAGTCTGAACAAAGTACTGCTGGTGAAGGGACTGACTGCAAACTTGATCAGCATCAGTCAACTGTGTGATGAAGGATTCAATGTAAACTTCACAAAGTCAGAATGCTTGGTGACAAATGAGAAGAGTGAAGTTCTAATGAAGGGCAGCAGATCAAAGGACAATTGTTACCTATGGACACCCCAAGAAACCAGCTACTCCTCCACATGTCTATCCTCCAAAGAAGATGAAGTCAGAATATGGCATCAAAGGTTTGGACATCTGCACTTAAGAGGCATGAAGAAAATCCTTGACAAAAGTGCTGTTAGAGGCATTCCCAATCTGAAAATAGAAGAAGGCAGAATCTGTGGTGAATGTCAGATTGGAAAGCAAGTCAAGATGTCCCACCAGAAGCTTCAACATCAGACCACTTCCAGGGTGCTGGAACTACTTCACATGGATTTGATGAGGCCTATGCAAGTTGAAAGCCTTGGCGGAAAGAGGTATGCCTATGTTGTTGTGGATGATTTCTCCAGATTTACCTGGGTAAAATTTATCAGAGAGAAATCAGAAACCTTTGAAGTATTCAAAGAGTTGAGTCTAAGACTTCAAAGAGAGAAAGACTGTGTCATCAAGAGAATCAGGAGTGACCATGGCAGAGAATTTGAAAACAGCAGATTCACTGAATTCTGCACATCTGAAGGCATCACTCATGAGTTCTCTGCAGCCATTACACCACAACAGAATGGGATAGTTGAGAGGAAAAACAGGACCTTGCAAGAGGCTGCTCGGGTCATGCTTCATGCCAAAGAACTTCCCTATAATCTCTGGGCTGAAGCCATGAACACAGCATGCTACATCCACAACAGAGTCACACTGAGAAGAGGGACTTCAACCACCCTGTATGAAATCTGGAAAGGGAGGAAGCCATCTGTCAAGCACTTTCACATCTTTGGAAGTCCATGTTACATCTTGGCAGATAGAGAGCAAAGGAGAAAGATGGATCCCAAGAGTGATGCAGGAATATTCCTGGGATACTCTACAAACAGCAGAGCATATAGAGTATTCAATTCCAGAACCAGAACAGTGATGGAATCCATCAATGTGGTTGTTGATGATCTGTCTCCAGCAAGAAAGAAAGATGTCGAAGAAGATGTCAGAACATCGGGAGACAATGTAGCAGATGCAGCTAAAAGTGGAGAAAATGCAGAAAACTCTGATTCTGCTACAGATGATTCAAACATCAACCAACCTGACAAGAGACCCTCCATTAGAATCCAGAAGATGCACCCCAAGGAGCTGATTATAGGTGATCCAAACAGAGGGGTCACTACAAGATCAAGGGAGGTTGAGATCGTCTCAAACTCATGTTTTGTCTCCAAAATTGAGCCCAAGAACGTGAAAGAGGCACTGACAGATGAGTTCTGGATCAATGCCATGCAAGAAGAATTGGAGCAATTCAAAAGGAATGAAGTCTGGGAGCTAGTTCCTAGGCCCGAGGGAACTAATGTGATTGGCACCAAGTGGATCTTCAAGAACAAAACCAATGAAGAAGGTGTCATAACCAGAAACAAGGCCAGACTGGTTGCTCAAGGCTACACTCAGATTGAAGGTGTAGACTTTGATGAGACTTTTGCCCCAGTTGCTAGACTTGAGTCCATCAGATTATTACTTGGTGTGGCTTGCATCCTCAAATTCAAGCTGTACCAGATGGATGTGAAGAGCGCATTTCTGAATGGATACCTGAATGAAGAAGTCTATGTGGAGCAGCCAAAGGGATTTGCAGACCCGACTCATCCAGATCATGTATACAGGCTCAAGAAGGCTCTCTATGGATTGAAGCAAGCTCCAAGAGCTTGGTATGAAAGGCTAACAGAGTTCCTTACTCAGCAAGGGTATAGGAAGGGGGGAATTGACAAGACTCTCTTTGTCAAGCAAGATGCTGAAAACTTGATGATTGCACAGATATATGTTGATGACATTGTGTTTGGAGGGATGTCGAATGAGATGCTTCGACATTTTGTCCAACAGATGCAATCTGAATTTGAGATGAGTCTTGTTGGAGAGCTGACTTATTTTCTGGGACTTCAAGTGAAGCAGATGGAGGACTCCATATTCCTCTCACAAAGCAGGTATGCAAAGAACATTGTCAAGAAGTTTGGGATGGAGAATGCCAGCCATAAAAGAACACCTGCACCTACTCACTTGAAGCTGTCAAAGGATGAAGCTGGCACCAGTGTTGATCAAAGCCTGTACAGAAGCATGATAGGGAGCTTATTATATTTAACAGCTAGCAGACCCGACATCACCTATGCAGTAGGTGTTTGTGCAAGATATCAAGCCAATCCTAAGATAAGTCACTTGACTCAAGTAAAGAGAATTTTGAAATATGTAAATGGCACCAGTGACTATGGGATTATGTACTGTCATTGTTCAAATCCAATGCTGGTTGGGTATTGTGATGCTGATTGGGCTGGAAGTGCAGATGACAGAAAAAGCACTTCTGGTGGATGCTTCTATTTGGGAACCAATCTTATTTCATGGTTCAGCAAGAAGCAAAACTGTGTGTCCCTATCTACAGCAGAAGCCGAGTACATTGCAGCAGGAAGCAGCTGTTCACAGCTAGTTTGGATGAAGCAGATGCTGAAGGAGTACAATGTCGAACAAGATGTCATGACATTGTACTGTGACAACATGAGTGCTATTAATATTTCTAAAAATCCTGTTCAACACAGCAGAACCAAGCACATTGACATTAGACATCACTATATCAGAGATCTTGTTGATGATAAAGTGATCACACTGAAGCATGTTGACACTGAGGAACAAATAGCAGATATTTTCACAAAGGCTTTGGATGCAAATCAGTTTGAAAAACTGAGGGGCAAGCTGGGCATTTGTGTGCTAGAGGAATTATAGCAACTACAGCAATCTGAACGTGCCCAAACGAATCACTTAGCATTAATAGCACGTTCACTACTGAACCAAGGAAAATTCGACCGTTGCTTCACACGGCCCTCTACATTCCTCATTCAAATATATATCTGCTTGACATTCGTGTTTTCATCAGCATTTCCCAATAGCTTTCTGAGATTTACGAAATCATTCCAAACGCTCTGCTTTTCCATGGCTACCTCATCAAAAGATACTGCAGCTTCTGGTTCACCATCTGTCCCATCATCTCCACACCAGGAACAACCTGAACTCAGCATCCAACCCATCCAAAAAATTCCTGGTCAAGCCTCTGTCCCTGAGAAACTGGTTCCCAGAAGACCACAGGGAGTGAAGATTGCTGAAAACCCTAGCCCTGCAACGAGTCCTAGGGAAGTAGACACGGAGATGGACAAGAAAATCCGGAGTATTGTGAGTAGCATTCTGAAAGATGCTTCTGTTCCTGAAGCTAATGAAGATGTCCCAACATCGTCCAACCCAAATGTTTCTGTGCCTGATGTCAAGAAAGATGTTCCAACATCTTCCGCTCCAAATGCTGAAACACTCCCCTCACCCAGTGAAGAGGGATCAACTGAGGAAGATGATCAAGCCGCAGAGGAGACTCCTGCACCAAGGGCACCAGAACCTGCTCCAGGTAACCTCATTAACCTTGAAGAAGTAGAATCTGATGAAGAACCCATTGCCAACAGGTTGGCACCGGGCATTGCAGAAAGGTTACAAAGCAGAAAGGGAAAATCTCCCCTTAAGAGGTCTGGACGAATCAAGACTATGGCCCAGAAGAAGAGTACTCCAATCACTCCTGCCACATCCAGAAGAAGCAAGGTTGCTATCCCCTCCAAGAAGAGGAAAGAAATTTCCTCATCCGATTCTGATGAGGATGTCGAACTAGATGTCTCAACATCTAAGAAGGCCAAGACTTCAGGGAAGAAGGTGCCTGGAAATGTTCCTGATGCACCATTGGACAACATTTCATTCCACTCCATTGGCAATGCTGAAAGGTGGAAATTCGTGTATCAACGAAGACTGGCCTTGGAAAGAGAACTGGGAAGAGCTGCCTTGGATTGCAAGGAGATCATGGACCTCATCAAGGCTGCTGGACTGCTGAAGACTGTCAGCAAGTTGGGAGATTGCTATGAAGGCTTAGTCAGGGAATTCATTGTCAACATTCCCTCTGACATATCAAACAGAAAAAGTGATGATTATCAAAGAGTGTTTGTCAGAGGAAAGTGTGTTAGATTCTCCCCTGCTGTGATTAACAAATATCTGGGCAGACCTACTGATGGAGTGATAGATATTGATGTTTCTGAGCATCAAATTGCCAAGGAAATCACTGCCAAACGAGTCCAGCATTGGCCAAAGAAAGGGAAGCTTTCAGCAGGGAAGCTAAGTGTGAAGTATGCAATTCTACACAGGATTGGAGCTGCAAACTGGGTTCCCACCAATCATACTTCCACTGTTGCCACAGGTTTGGGTAAATTTCTGTATGCTGTTGGAACCAAATCCAAATTTAATTTTGGAAACTATATCTTTGATCAAACTGTTAAGCATTCAGAATCTTTTGCTGTCAAATTACCCATTGCCTTCCCTACTGTATTGTGTGGCATTATGTTGAGTCAGCATCCCAATATGTTAAACTACACTGACTCTGTGATGAAGAGAGAATCTCCTCTATCCCTGCATTACAAACTGTTTGAAGGGACTCATGTCCCAGACATTGTCTCGACATCTGTCTCGACATCAGGGAAAGCTGCTGCTTCAGGTGCTGTGTCCAAGGATGCTCTGATTGCTGAACTCAAGGACACATGCAAGGTGCTGGAAGCAACCATCAAAGCCACCACAGAGAAGAAGATGGAGCTAGAACTGCTGATCAAAAGGCTCTCAGAGAGTGGCATTGATAATGAAGAAGCAGCTGAGGAAGAAGGAGAAGCAGCTGAAGAAGAAGAAGAAGCTGCTGAGGAAGAGGAAGATGCAGCAGAAGAGACAGAATCCGATGATGATTCTGAAGCCACCCCATGATCATCAGACCTTTAATTTTGTTTTTCACTGTTACTAGATATAGGGGCATGTCCCTTTGAACAATTCATTGTTATTGGTCTGTAATATTTGCACTTTAATTTCATGCATCCTACTTTTGCCAAATTTATGTCTAAAAAGGGGGAGTAATAGTATTATGCTTGCTATTATGCATGATTTTGAGTAGTAGGATACTATGTATGATGTATGGCAGTAGGATACGATGTATGCATGATTCATAACCTTGAGGGGGAGTTGTATGAATATGAGTTTGAGGGGGAGACTGCTGCTGATGATGACTGATGTAAGCTACTAGAAGATGCTGCAGTAGGAGCATAAAGACAGGGGGAGCAGATAGCGGATGTCACATGAGATGTCTTGACATCCTGGAGAAGACTAGTAGCTGATAGAAGATGATGCAGTAAGCATGGAGACAGGGGGAGCAGAAGCAGAAAGCTGATGTCACGAGAGATGTCTTGACATCCTGGAGAAGACTTGTAGATTGACTTGTAGATTAGCAACTTGAAGAATTTCCGCTGTGCTTGATTACTCTGAAAATGAATGTTGCTGATCCCACTTGCATAACTGCTCTTACCTGCTCAGGAAGTGTCTAAGTATGTTTTAGACAAAATTTGCCAAAGGGGGAGATTGTTAGTGCTTAGCACTACTGAGTTTAAAAAGGTTGGCTAAGATTTTGTTAAAACATAAGCACTTAGACAATGAAGGAAAGCTGGAGTTGCTGCACATGATGTCCAACGTTATGTCAAGGAATAAGATCGGGCTGCACAATGCACAAGGCAAGATAAAGGTTCAAGTGATGAATTGAAGTTGCAGGATCCACGATGTCGGATACAATGTCCTGACATCCTGCTCGAGAATACTGGAGTTGCTGTGCACTGCAAGATAAAAGTCAAGTGCAGAAGTGAAGCTGCAGGATCCACGATGTCGGACACGATGTCCTGACATCCGGCCCGATAATACTGGACATATAATTCTGTTATATCTTTAACAGATTATTGTGCAGTTAGCAAGAGATAAGAAGATCTATCTTTAGGAACGAATTAAAAGATCATTATAGTTCGAATTTCAAAGTAGAAGAGTTCGTTCAGGGATTAAAGATTAAAGATTAAAGATTCAAACTAAAAGATCAAAAGTTATCTTTTAGTTCTTTAACTGCAGATTTTTCAGAAGAAGATAGATCTCCTCCAGCATCAAGAACTTGCAGCCCAGAATCGTACACGGCTATATAATCATGGAGGCTGCACGAGTTCTGTACCAAGTCCGGGATTGAAAAGTTATTTTGTGAGTTTTAGGACTTGAGTGTTTTTGTGAGCCACCTTGATGGTATACTAACATCAAGTGTTGGACCTGAGTGTGTAGAGTTGATCTCTATTGTGTAGGGTTGATCCCATTTGTTCAGAGTTGATCTCTGGTGTGTCTTTGAATAAATTGTAAACACGGGAGTGTGAGTGAGAGGGAGTGAGCAGAGGTTCTCATATCTAAGATTGGGTCTTAGGTAGAGATCGCACGGGTAGTGGTTAGGTGAGAAGGTTGTAAACAGGGGTTGTTAGACCTTGAACTAACACTATTGAGAGTGGATTTCCTCCCTGGCTTGGTAGCCCCCAGATGTAGGTGAGGTTGCACCGAACTGGGTAAACAATTCTCTTGTGTTATTACTTGTTTAATCTGTTCATACGGACACACATAAACTGCATGTTCTGAAGCGTGATGTCGTGACATCCTGTACGACATCTGTCCCCTGGTATCAGAATTTCAAAGGTTTATGATAAGTTGGGATTTTGGCTCAAGGCTTGTAGAACGGCTGGTCACGATATATGTCAGGGTTTGGCCAGCGGTTCGGGGATAAAGGGGACGTCCCACATTATTTCCATGATACACATGCAACAATGATGATTAGGAAATTTTATGCAAAACTGGTCATGCATGCACCCATGTGGACACTCAAGCATCAAGTTTTTATGGTCATGTGACACTAGGGCTCAGGATTCATTTTCCCTACTTTAAGTCAACCCAGTGTTTCTAAAATATGTTCTCTTATCAAATAATGCATTCATCCGAGCCCATTTTGGGCGTTCAGGAAAATTTTCACAGTATTCACCCTTCAGGTGAATACACATTTTTTTTCAAAAACTGGTTAAGACCAGCAAAATTTTCAAAGAAAAGTTGGAAGTCATCTCTTTTCAAAAGCATGTTGTTTTTTAGCTAGACAACCTTTATTTTATATATATATATATATTCTTCTTATTCTTTTCTTGCTCTCTCTCTTTTTGCTCTCTTTTTTTCCATGAGGTATTTTTGCTACCTAAACATACGTATAATATTTTTGCTATATACATGCATATCCAAGGTATCTTGCTACCTAAACATACATATATATGTTTTGTGAGATATTTTTGCTACATACATGCATATCCAAGGTATCTTTCTACCTAAACATACATATATATATTTTTTGTGAGGTATGACTACCTTCCGAGCTTGTGCTTGTTTTATTTAAATTCCTAGGATCATGAGCAACTAGGTGTGTCCTGCTATGACTTGAGAAACAAAAAGTGATCAAATAACAAGCAGAGATTTAAAAGGTACTAGGTTGCCTCCTAGTAGCGCTTCTTTAACGTCTTGAGCTGGACACATGATGGCTTGTCGGTCACGGACCTAGTACTTTGCTTACCTTTGGCTCTGGACTTGGTCGCCTATTGCTCGGCCATGGGTCGTAAGCAACGCTCTAACCTTTTTATGGATGAGCTGAGGTGAACTCTAGAGGTGATGGCGATGCGTCTGTTGCCCGCTGCTAGCCATCCCCATGCTGCTATGGTGTTTCCACTGCGCCTGCCTGGAGACGCAGTACTTCTTGATGAAAGCTCGATTAGTAGGGGGCCTGATGCCTTTGCTGGAGGTGACAGGCACTCTGTAAAACTGACAGAGACCCGTAATTAGAGCTTGACAACTCCAAGACCCCATTGGACTTCTTCGGGTCCACTCGGTGTCTTGCGGGCACGATCTCTGCAAACAATAGATGAAATCAGAAATCAGTTGAGCGATGTGCATACTTACCTATGTCATGATGGCGTGACCTTGCCGGGGGAAACGGGCACCCTGTAGGACTACAGAGGCCCGTAACCAGAGCTGGAAACCCCAGGGCCCTATTGGACTTCTCCGGGTCCACTGGGTGTCTTTGTGGGTGCGATTCCTGCAAACAATAAATGGTATCAGAAATCAGTTGAACCATATGTATACTTACCTATGTCACAATGGCATGACCTTGCTGGGGGAACGGGCACCCTGTAGGACTGACAGAGGCCCGTAACCAGAGCTGGAAACCCCAGGGCCCTGTTGGACTTCTTCGGGCCCACTGGGCGTCTTGTGGGCGCGATCCCTGCAAACAATAGATGACATCAGAAATCAATTGAACCATGTACATACTTACCTATGTCATGACGGCACAGACCAACCAATACATCTGCAGGGGGAGATTGGCATTGTGGTCGCCGGGCAGAATGTTACTAAATAACAACGTCATCCATATCCATGTAAAAGTGGTCATGTTGGTGCGCATGATCCACACTCGTCTTTTTGCAGCGGCATGAGTGAAATCTTGCCCCGATATGCATAGTAGATGTGTGATAGCCTCCCTCTCTGGATGTGCTCGCACAGTTGGTCGCCCTCTAATATCAGGGGGTGGCCCAGGAACTGATAAAAGGAAACTACTGGCCCCTTAACCGGGAGCGCAAGTCTCGATTAAGCATCTAAGGGAAAAGGACCTTATATTCTCTTAAGGTGTGGATATGGAGCACACTGAAAATGAGGACGCGTAGCCCTCTAAAGGCGAGGGCGTGCAGCCCTCTGCAGGCGAGGACATATAGTCCTCTAAAGGTGATAGGTACTAGTACCCAGGGGTCCACCTTTATGAGAAAACAAGAGGTCGGCCCATCGAGAGGGCTGGTCATCCAACAAGATTGGACACGAGATGTAGGAAATCTATGCAGTTAACATGATTTTTAGGGATGCAGACGCATGCAACCTTTGTCGTGAAATTTGGTAATGCTGACCTCATATGAAACAATGCAATGCAATGGAAAGTTGTTCATGACATTCTTTCCCTATTTTGTGATTTTGATTTTGATTTAATCTTTTTGGAAAGCACAGATTGACTGTCCTTTTGAAAAAGGTGATAATTCATGCAACCTTATCCTATCTTTTGCAAATCTCTCAGGGAACTCCCTTAGAGTGTATGTTCTGTTTGATTTAGTCACTTGACCATTTTGGAGTGACGGCAATGGAGCTATTTGACTTTTAATCAATCTATTGAAATTCTAGGGCTTGTATCCCCTTTTTCTTGTTTAAAAACATCGACGGATGAGAACTTTTGATCTACCCCTATGTTCACTTGAGGCTCATGCACGATGCCCCTCATTGCCTCAGTGTAAGGCTTTGGGGTACCAATTGTTATCTTTCGTCATGACCTTGTAGCTGGGAACCTATTGGGTGAGAACTTCTAATCTGCCCCTAGGTTCGCTTGAGGTTTTTGCATGGTGCCTTTTGTTACCCCAGTGTAGGGTTTAGAGGTACCAATTGTTGTCTTGTTTTCACAACCTCGTAGTGAGGAAGAATGAAAGAAGCAGTTGATTCTTGCAAAAAGAATTTTCCAAGGACGAGAAATAGTTGAAGGATTTTTCAGTTGATGGATTAAGTCAAATGACTCCTATGTAGAAGCAAGATGTTTTGATGTCTTGATGATGCTAAAGGATCAAGTGCTTCAAAGTTTTATTCAAGACAAGAATCCAAGAAAATCAAGATATATGATCAAGTTGATCTCTAGAATCTTTAGGAAGAAGTTTCCAAATTGAAAACAAACAAAAGGTTTGACCAAAGAATTCTATCATTTCAAATTGAGATTTACTCTCTGGTAATTGATTACCAGTAGTTGAAAATGTTTTAATTCAAATTTTTAAAACCTGTAATCGATTACACAAGTCTTGTAATTGATTACCAGAGGGGATTTTCAGAATATAATTCCCAAGAGTCACATCTATTCAAATGGTTTATGAATGGCCATCAAAGGTCTATTTATATGTGACTTGGAAACACGAATTTAAAGAGAGTTGCCAAAAAGTTTTATCCTCTCAAAAGATTAAGAGTTTTTTTTGAACTGAAATGTTTTATCCTCTCAAAAAGATTCCTTGGTCAACCACTTGCATATTCAATAAGGAATTTTGATTGATCTTCATTGTACAATATCTCTTTTAAGAGAGATTTCTTCTTCTCTTCTTCTTATTTTTGAAAAGGGATTAAGAGACCGTGGGTCTCTTGTTGTAGGGGATTCTTGAACACAAGGGAAGGGTTGTCCCTGTGTGCATTGTTAATCCGTAAAGAGAGAGTGAAAGTTTAATTGGGGAATAATCTTCGTATCTTAATTCAACCCCCCCCCCCCCTTCTTAAGATAACTGAGGCCATTTTCCCAACATCCTATTCTTGATAACTCACTTCTCTCTAAAAGACAGACTTTCCGGAATGATAAAATGAGGTCATATGAACGTCTTGAAAACACAGTCAATCAAATGCTTTTTTTCTTTTTGAACACTTTTTTTTTATTTTGAAACTTATTTGTTTTGAACTTTACTCGTTGTTTTACGGCGCCCCCAACAACATGCAAGATGAGTAATCTCTGATTGAACGGTCTTGGAAGTCCAAACTCAGGAGCACAGGTCGCTTGAGCAAACAGACCAATGGCTTGCACCTTACGCTTCAGAGCCCTACAATGCTCAATGGAACGCCCCGGGGCTTCTTCGTGACAAGCACACGTTGCGTTCGAGTCGTATTCTCGGAGAAATGGAGGTTGATGAACCTCGGCTAGGGTTATGGCTACCATTGAATTTATCAAGTAGATATGTGAGCAAGTCAACATAGGACACTGGAATTGGGGTGAATTCTAAGGCTTTCTCGCTGCAAAATTCATTTCTTGGTTGGTGTTTTGGTTTACGCTAAAGGTGGTGTTTGTCATTGGAAGTGCGGTAGGTAGGCTTTGTGGTTGATTTTAGGGATGACCTTTGTGGATAACTGGGCGGTGGGTAAGGAGAAGGTTTGTTATTGGCTGAGTAATGACATTGTTGGGTTGGTGGGAAACTTGGCTGTATTGGAATGGCAGTCACAGCACGGGCTTCTCCTTCATCCTCACCCTCTTCATTTGCCCCAATTTTCTCATTCGTCCAAGCAGGATGACTAAATTTGCCTTTTTTCAGACCCACATCGATCCTTTCACTGGCAAAGACCAAATCCGCAAAGCTTTGAAGGTGCGTAGCCCACCATTTTCCATAGTAGAATACTGGTAATGTGTCTACTATCATTGTCATCGTTTTTTCGTCATTGAGGTGCCACTTGAGCTGCCAGGTTCTCCACCTTTAGGCGTATTCTTTGAAAGATCCGTGCCCCCTTTTTGCACATGTTCTGTTGTTGCATCCTATCCGGAACCATATCAAAATTGTACTGATACTGCCTAATGAAGGCAACCATTAGGTCCTTCCAAGAGTGGACTCGAGAAGGTTCCAGGTTAGTGTACCAGGTAACAGCTACCCCAGTAAGATTTTCTTGGAAGGAATGTATCTGCAATTCCTCATCTTTTGCGTATGCCCCCATCTTCCGATAATACATCTTTAGATGGTTCTTGGGGCAAGTAGTCCCCTTGTACTTGTCAAAGTCCAACACCTTGAACTTGGGAGGGGTGATGATATTGGGTACTAGGAACAACTCTTCTAGGTTAGCAAAGGCATAATATTCACCTCCTTCAATGGCCCTGAGCCTTTCCTCTAGATGATCCAACTTTCCTATTTTTGCCATAGCATGAGGGTTTTTACTTGTTGTGGAATGCAAGAGGTGTAGTTGTGGGTGATACTGAGGGCCTTCCGAAGTGTTTTGCAGGGGTATACCACCAACTGCTTGCTCTTCAGTGGCATATCCGAGCCAAGGCTCGAAGTCGGCTAGATTGTGATGGGGAATTTCATATGTCTCCCCCACGGTTTAAGAGACATGTGCATGATCAGCTTGGGGTTGCTGGCTCTCAATGGGTATAGGAGTGGAGTTATTGATATTCTTATTGGGAGTGTATGCCACATTGGGTGGCGTATAGTTGAGAGGCAAGCCACATGGCGGGAAGGCGTGCTCGTTTTGAATTTGCACATCATGGGGGCCGCCCATACTTCCCAAATCTTTGCCTACCATAGCTAAGGTTGGATGATTCATTTGGTTGAGGCCAGATGGGGGCATCGGATTCACCTTAGCAACAACGCTGGTAACGGCAATTGCAACCGCATTGGCTTCCATTATCTTCTTCACGCTCATCATGGCCTCATTCATTGCGGCCATTTGCTCTTTCATGGCCTCCATGTCGGCCTCCATTTACTCTTATACCTCCTCCGCTTTACCCATTACTCTAGCTCTAGCACAGGTTCGGTGAGGGCACCGTAAAGCATGTTTTTTTTCTTTTTTATAACAATGATTAGGTTCTCTTTTTCTTTTCAAGGAAAGAATGCAATGAGCAATGCAACCAATGAACAACATGGATGTATGCGAATGATGCACAATTGAAGTATTGCGAATTTTTACACAGGATATAGGGTTGAATCAATTTAGATTTTCAACATGGTCCATGACATCTCCGTCAAGGTGAAACTGGAAGTAACAGGGACATCGACAACCCTAAATGTGTTTGGCAGTAGACGAAGGAGCGATGTAACACGATCCATCTTTTGCCCCAATTTTTGCAAGATGGTTACTTTCATACTTCAACTTGACTCGATGAACCTTTTCGTAAAAGCACGAGCTTGGTTCAACCCCATAACCCAGAGAATGGCAATTTTGATCGCCAATACTTCAACAACATTTCATAGGGATGAAAGACTCGAGAATACGCATGCTATGTATGGAAAATGTAATTATGAGATTGAGATGCCCGAAGAGACATCCTTTCTTAATTAACCACGCATTAGGTACCATGCTCAATCATTTTGTTTTGTTGTTTGTGTTTTTTTTTTAATTTTAGAAATGGGTTTATGATCCCAACATGGTTGGCTCATGGTACCTAACACATGCAACTAAGAATGCATCATGAATTTTCATGCTTCCCCTTTTTTTTGTTTTTGTTTTGTAGAGGAAAATACAAGGATCATGTATGAGCAAACATGTAGAACAAAAAGTATGTTGAACGCATATGCATGATGATGCAATGACTCATGCAAAATGGGAATGTGATAACGGACAAATGCAAGAACGATATGTTCATTATGATGCTGAAGAGATGTTTATGCGGTGCATGATATGAATGCATTTACGGACACGAGAGCCCGGAAAATTATCTCTCCTTATTGCGCATTTGGGGGGCGCAGTGCCCCATGTGTGCAGTTAAGAAGACGATATGGATCTTCCTGCTTCCCATGACAAAAGACGAGACCCACATACAACGCATGTGTGACGGTATGATGCAGATGCGCATGCATGAAACGGAAAGAAAACAACACAAAGGGGTAATTCACACATACGAGACTGCAAAGATCGAACTTTAATGCTACGTTTTAGGCATGATGGCGCCTCAACGTAGTATTAAAAAGGTTACGTATTACTCTAAAGAAACCAAATACCACTAGCAAAAAACTATAAACTAGTGCTATTTATCAAAAGATGCATGAGAACAAATGGCACGGAGCGTGTTTGCTCTTTGCCCCTATTTGGGAACCTATAGGATAATATCTAGGGGTCTCTAATAACTACTTCCCAACAATTCATAACTCACACGGCTGTTTTCTAGAGGTATCATCACTGAAGATAATAATATTGTGGCGGTATGAAATACCAGCGACAACACATTATAAAGAGAGAAAGCTCTAGACGAGGTTTCACTATTATCAAGCAAGTCGGAGACCTAGCATGATGATAGATTCACCTCCACTCCTTAAATTCCCATGAACCCGGGTATAGGGCCCCTTTTTTACTCAAAGCCGTGGGTGCTAGAATACAGTGTAAAGAATGCGAAATATACAACAATTATTTACATTTTACACAATTTAATATATGCACACACAAGGTTTCACAATTCCACAATTCCTTAGAATAGGCCTAACTCACAAAAATTTCCCCAGTGGAGTCGCCAACTGTCGCAACATGCCCTTCGCGGGCGAGCGAGGGCGAGGCTCACGGGTGCGCTTTCCAAAGGAGGAAAGATGCGCAGAGTCGCCACCAACGTTTATTTGTGGAAAACATCGGAAAAAACCGAAGGAAACCGGTCAAAATGAAGATTCTAAGTTCGGGAGTTGTATTTACGCTTGAGGAAGGTATTAGCACCTCTCACGTTTGTCTCAAAGGACAACAGCCTATTTTTTAGATTTTTGGAAATTGTGTTACCTTAACTTTTATTTCTTTTTATTTTTTGAGGTCGACAAAAGCGGGGCTTTTGCTCCTACGTACCCTCCTTTGGAGAGGAAATCAGACCTACGTAGTTCTTTCTTAAGCGTGAATCAAGCGATTCCTTTTACTTGAGAGGTGATCATTTTAAGGCGTTGGACCTTAAAAATGATCCATTTTACTTGGTAAGAAAAGTTGAGATAAAACTTTCAAATCCTATTTTTTGTGGACGAGCTTGACTAGGCGAGTTGATTTTAGCCTTAGTTTCACTTTAGTTATTAGTCAATTCAATTAAGAATGAGAAATCCCAAAGAGAAAACGTCCGATTGTTTTTTCGCTTTATTTTACTAAAAGGCATTTTTTGATTATTATATTATTATTTTACCTCTTTTTTGATTTCCAACGTGGTTACGGCATGACCGAACGGTCGGAATTCATTTTAACCGAAATTAACGGATGACACAATTCAAACGATCGGTGGAAATTTATTTTATTTTTAGATTAGGCGAGAAATGACTTAAATAAATGGCTTAAGCACATCAAAAGGGGGTACGGAAAGTGAATGAAAACGAGAATAAAAATACATGAAACAAAATGTGGACCACCACGGGTACATAGAATGAATTGAAAAGCTCGGTTTGAAGTACTTACCCGTTGAAGACTGAAGAAAACGAAGAACGAACGATGAATATTTGAAGAACGATCGAGAATCTTCACGTAATTACTCACGGAAACGTTACGGAAGCGCCTCGGCTTGGATTTTCTTCACGGAAACAATTTTCCTCAGCAAATTTAAGAGAATACGAAATGCCAAGAAGGCTGAACCCTTTTCTTCTTCACTCCTCCCCCTATTTATAGCAAAATAGGGGAGGAGCTTGCTACCCAGCTCGCCCAGGCGAGCAAGGTTGCTTCCTCCAGAAGCAACAGCCTTCTGGAGGAAGGATCTGGAAGGCTCAAGTGGGCCAGATTGCTATTTGTACCGTTTTTTTACTAAATGCACCCCCTTCTATTTTTTTGGTAATTCTTTTTTTGTAACGTTACAAAACATTAAGAATTTCGTAACGATACTTATTTTCCTTCCGCAAGGTTACGAATCCTTACGGAATATATATTTACTCTTTTTTAGCTTTCGAAGAAGTTACGAAAACTCACGGATTACGCAAAAACACCTCTTTTCGATTTCCGCCACATCACGGAATTTCATGGATTGCGCTAGCCTGCTTCCTTTTGATTTCTGACACATCTCGGGACTTCATTTATTGTGCAACAAAGGACGCCAAGTATCTCAAAGCGGCTAACCAAAGGTTGCATGTCAACAAGTAATAATCCCCAGACGAAATTAGGGTATGACAGTTATTAGTCAATTCATTCAAGGAAACTTCCAAAGAAAAACGTCCGATTGATTTTATTCAAAGATATTTTGATTATTTTATTATTATTTTGCTTTTTTTGGTTTAACCAAGGTTACAGCATGAACGATCGGTTGAATTTTATTTTAACAGTGATTAAACGAGATTACAACACAAATGATCGGTTGAAATTCATTTTATCATTTATTAGGCGAGATAACGGCTTAAATAAACAATTAAAGCACGTTAAAAATAGAAGAAAAGAAAATTGAAAGTGAACGAGATGAAGATGAAAGCAAACAAAACAAGAAATGAATTGAAAGTCTCAGATTCAAAAACTTATCGATTGAAGAACGAATGAAGAATGGATGAAGAATGGCAGAAAACCTTCACGGATTTGCTCACAGAAACGTCTCGGAAGCATTATGGAAGCACCTCGGCTTGGATTTTCTTCACGGAAACACTTTTTTTCACCCAAAACAATTGAAATGCATAGCATAGGGGTTAGGGACCCTTTGGAACAGCCTCCCTTCGCCTAGGTTGCCGCCCAAGCGAGCTGGGCTGCTTTCTCCCTAAATAACCCAGCTTCCAAAATGATCTGGAAGGGCCCAGATTCGAAAATTTGAAAATTGCTCTTATCACCTCCATCTTGATAAGTTCACCACACTTTTTCATAATTTACGGAAAAGTTACGGAAGCCTTAAGGAAGTATATAGGACTTGATTTTATTCTTTTTCCTCTTCCCTTTCACCAATATCAAATGAAATATGCTTACCCAAGGTTTTCGGAAAATTTACGGAAGCATTACGGAAGTCCCAGAAGCCCCGGAAGCCATTTTTTAACAAAACGGGGGAGGTGGTTGCCGCCCAGCTCGCCCAGGCGAGCTAGGTTGCTTCCACCTTAAGCAAGGAAATGCCCAGAATCCTCTAGAAGGGCCCAGATTTGATAATTGCTATTTGCACCCCCCATTTTACTAAATACATCCCTTTTGTGTTTTTATATCGATTTCTTTCTGAAACATTACGGAACTTTAGGTATTATGCAACGATACTCTTTTTGCCCTCCAGAATGTTGCAGGACTTTACGGATTGCGCAACAATGCTTGTTTTGACTTCCGAAATGTTACGAGACTTTATGGATTACACAACGATGGGTGTTAAACATTTTGAGGTGGTCAAGCGAAGGTCGCATGCTAACAAATAATGGTCCCCGGACGAAATTAGGGTATGACACATAGGTTTTACCCAAAGGTTTGAGGCAAGTGATGGCAACCATGTCCATTAAGGGCAGAGTAACTAGACCGCAAGGGAGTTCCAAAGCATAGAAGCTTCTATTCCAGAATAAGAAGGAAACCAACATAGGCAAATCTAAACTAACAATGTCATACTTGCTCAACTGGATCAAGTCATAGATGCCTATGTTCTTCTAGTGTTGGGATTTTTTAGAATCTACATGTTTCAACCAAATAAAATATGTTTTCCTATCCTTAGGTGGGGAGGCTCTAAAAATTTCACTTTTCTCTTTCAAAAAGTCACTCCTAATGATGTCTTTGTGAATTATGGGGTGTTCCTTATCATAAGTGGGGAACCAACTACTATTGGCTTCATAATCTAGTTTAAGATGGAAGAGACCTACAGAGCAAATGTTTTTAGAGTTCAAAGAAGCTAGAAGCAATACCTGAGTTTCCCACGCCTTCCTACATTCTTCTTTGTGCCCAGGTATGAGAACAAACTCAAAACCTTTGTCTGTCTTCTTTGTCTCCAGTGTTGGTGTTGGCAATGGTACTGATGCAATCCTACCCCCCAAGGGCATTGGATAGAAGACTCCAAGAAGATTGGGCCAGAGATGCAAGAGAAGGCATTAGGGTTCACATGAGCCTTAGGGTAGATTTTGGACCCATGGGCTAAGTATGAGCCCGCTTATCTTTGTACATATTAGATTAAGGTTTCATTATTTTTGAGTCTTGTATTTAGGGCTCCAAAATATAGGTAGGGTACCCTAAAAATGTAGGATGTTTTAGCCCTTGTATTTTAGGGCACCTAGACTAGTCTTTGTATTAGGGGTAGTTTTGTAATTTCACACGCATTAAGTGAATATTTGATGTGTGTGTTGGGAAATAAATTTAATTGAATTGGGAGAAGCCCAATCCAATTAAATTTTAGAGGGGGAGGTGAGCATTTGCTTGCTACACCCCATTGCCACATCATATAGTCACACTTTGTGCATGTCCTTCATACTTTACATGTCTCATGACACCTAAGCACACTTACTGGAGAATCTTGGACTTGATCTTGGATTAGTAGGCTGAACCATAGCTAAAATTCACTAATCATAATTAGTGAAATTTTGGCTCCACAAATTCAATTTCAAATTCATGTGAAATTTGAATAGAAATTCAAAATTTCCTCTAATTTTGTGTGACACTTAGGCTATAAATAGAGGTCATGTGTGTGCATTTTTTCAACTTTGATCATTTGAGAATTACACTTCAAAGTTCAGACCTCATTTGAGGCACAAAAATGAACTTTGAAGAGTAGTTGGCTGCCAATGTAGTATTCATAAATAGATAGGAAGAGAAATTACATCAAGAGAAGTTAGCTGCCAAGTTTCCATCAAAGGGGGTTTAGCCTCTCATTGTCATGGAGGATTTACCATTACAAGAGGCGAATATTTAGTAAAGGGGAAGAAGATAAGAAAGGGAATGGCGGGAAGGAATGGCTCCTAATGTTTGCTTCTCCTTCTTCTAGCCTTTGCCTTCTATATGGATTTGTATTCTCTTGGATTTTCTGTGTGTTTTTCCTTCTTCTCTCTTCTTCTTTTATAGGTGCAAATTAGCTTATTGCTAAGCGGGTTTCTTGTGCTAAGCCCTCCTTTACTTTCTTGAATTAGTCTGCTTTCCTTAATTATCCTGCTTTAATTAATTAGCTCTGCTTTCCTTAATTATCCTGTTTTTTTGGCTTTATTTTACTCACTAAGCATCATGAATTCATCACTTTTAATATTCTCTGCACAAAAACTTAAATGATGTTAATTTAACAATTATTTGCTCAAAAAGGAAGAATAAGGAGAGAAAAATTACAAATTCCTAATATAATTTAACCCCAAAATATACTCATAATTAGTAATTATCAATAAGGTTTAAGAGATAAAAAAGAATTCAAAATTTGAATAAATTAAATATACTTAAACCAATGATATGATGTTAATATGACACATCAAACAGGATAAGTGGTTATAGCCATAAAATGGGTCATGCTTGTGTTGGTTAGCATGGAAATCGCAACCTTGATTGGATTATGTTCTCTAGAAAATTTAATGACATACAATGCTTTAATTGGGTAAGATATGATTATCATCTCAAGACAACTATTACCAAAATACTATATTCTCTAAAGATAGTACGTGAGCACACTATTTTTTTTTGGGGTGGGGGGGGGGGGGCATCTATTACCTCTATTATGTAAGATTTGTCTAAGTCATGAAACTTATGTTTAGTTTGATGAACTTAAGAAAAATAGAAGAGTGTGTTCAAAAGTGATCAAAGTGTGAACTAAGATTTGATAAGTTGAATGCGTCATTGAAGAAATTTATTTCAATCGTAAATGACGATTTTGATGACTTTATTAAGGCACATGGGATTGGAAAGAGCTAAGAAGCAAGATCTTTTCGAAGATCGAAATATCAGTTGACATGGTTACAAAGAATTTACACAAAGACATCAAATAGCATTAGATATATGTGCTTAGAAATATCGTTGTACACATGTCAAAATCATAGAATTCGAACATAAATATTAAAAGCTTACAAATAATACCTCTAACTTCCAATTTTCGGTGGATTGAATCATTATCTCTTAACTCCTCAAACACTGACAATGCCTCACGTCAAAATTGGCTACAAGTTCAAAAGGTCATCATGTATGTATTCAATTCCCACCTTTTATGAATTCATGTCTCTTTACTTTACTACATTTTTCTAAACCTTTTACTTTTTTCAATATGCATTTCTTCTCGAAACCTTTACTTTTCCAATCTCTACTTCTGGTTATTATTGAAATTACTATCAAAGTATAATAATTATCGAAATTAACTTTTTAATCAAAAACATTATCATAAAATCTACTTACAAATTATCTTACAAACCGTCAAACGATACTACTATAATTATCTATGGATATCTTTATCAAAATTACTATTATTATATGTATTAAGTATTAGACAATTCTCTGATAAATTAAAAACTACGAACTTGCTTGTTTGATTAAAAATAACTTACAATCGAGAATGGATTATATGTCTCATCTTTAAACATTTATTTTTTAATAGAATCATTCAGTAAAAATTACTTAGTTTATTAGGAAAATGTATTCCTTTTGAGAAGTAAGTACAATTTTCACAATTAATAGGTGTTCTTAGATTCAAGGGGAGTCTAAGGGTGTGCCAGAAGTGGCTAGAAGAATACTTGTATAGTCAAGACTAGCATAACAAAGTACTTGTTTTGTAATCAAAGTTTTGATTAGTGGAATCCTTTATAGTTGCGTAAAGGACAACATGATGTAGTTATATTTGAGTGAACTAGTATAAACCAAGTATTTCTACATGTCTCTTAAGTTGTTTTATTAAGTATTCTCTTAGCTTACTTTGTCACTATTTTCTCACCAAATGTTTATCTGAAAACTTCTTAAAAATATTGCTTTATGTTTATTAGGCAATCAACCTTTGTTTTCATCAAACTTGTTTTTCCTTATCAGTGGACGACTACAATGCACATATCTTTATGAACATGTGATAAAGCTCTCTATTTATGAAAAAATTCTTATTGTTGATTAACACACTATTCAACTCCCCTTCTAGTGTGATTGTTGATATTTCAAAAATCATTTAAGGAATTTTTTTCAATTTCTTAAGGACTTATATTCCTTCATACGAAACAATTTTATCTTTGAAGTAACAATAGATTTGCCCTCATGTCAATCACACAATTCACTCTTCAAACTTATGGTACTTTGGAAAAACTTGTTTAAAAATGAATTTAGTTTATTTCATGACATAAGTACATATTGCTTACAAGAACATAATATTAGTTCTTTCTAAAAAAATGAAATATTTAATTAAGATTTTTTTTTCACTAGTTAGGTATAGTTAGAAATTTATATGTAGAAGTTCATATTTTTGTTTACTAAATTGACAATGAGCCCATTTCCTTTTTATTTGGGAGTATTCAATGTTAGAAATTAAAATAAAATAAATGAGAAGAAAATGCAAAGCCTTAAACTAAATAACAAAACAATAGTAGCAAAGTAATTTCAGAATATGATAGAACATGAATCAACAATGCAATATAATATACAATAAGCACAAAGGAAAAATAGTTTAAGGGAGAAATTTTTAATTAGCCTGGGTTGAAGTGCGCAAACGTTATCTTTAGAGAGAAAACTCCCCCACTGCACTGGTAGAAAATTCTGATTGTGCCCCTCTCCCAAGATGCAACAACCCGTTGGTTTCGATCGTGTGCAGCGAAAGGATCTCGAACCTTCTGAACACCAATGTTCTTACTCTAAAAAAGATGATAATTTTTTATAAGAAAAGGAAGAGAAGAAATTTAAAGGAAAAAAAGAAAATTGTTTTTTCTGCTTATGTGTTTTTTGCCAAAGAAGGAGAGAGATATATATAGGCATAGACCCCCTTATGCAACAAAAAAAAACTCAGTAAAACTACATGAATGTTGGAAACAAACATGCAGAACAAAAACACAGGTAACAAACTCCATTGACCCACTAAAAGCAAAATCTTAAAAGATAGGAATTCTAGTTTTATGTAACAGATTCTAAAACAAATATTTTATTTTATAAAAACAGAATTATTATAAGTGATATATTTTTATAAATTTTAAATTATAAAACAAATATTTTGTAACATTCCCCCGCATAATTTAAAATTTTAAAACGTTTAAAAAAACACAGTTTGTTTAGACACTTGAAAGAAAGAGCTTGTCACTACTAAAAAAATAGGGTTTCAACATCGATTATTTAGGACTTTCAACATCAGTTAATAACCGATGTTGAAAGTACCGACGTTGAAAGTATTATCATTAACATCGGTTTTTAAAATTTGATGTTAATATAAAATTGCAACATAGATTATTTAAATAACCGATGTTATATAATAAGACTTATAAAAAAAAGTTATTTATCTTCATATCAACATCAATTTTTTCTAAACCTGATGTTAATATATGCTGACAACATCCATTTTTAATAAAAATCTATGTTGTATGTGTATATTAACATCGGTATTGGTAAAAAAACCGATGTTGATGTGAATAAAGCAACATCGGTTTTTCATTTTTTCTTTAGAAAACCGATGTTGATGTGAATAAAGCAACATCGGTTTTTCATTTTTTCTTTAGAAAACCGATGTTGCTTTATTAATAGCAACATCGGATTTCCTAAAAAACCGATGTTGTTTTATTAACATCAACATCGGTTTTTTTTACCAAAACCAATGTTGTTTATGAATTGTAACATCGGTTTTTGATAAAATCGATGTTAAAATAACATACAACATCGGTTTTGGTAAACAACCGATGTTGTTTTTTAGGTTTTTTTAATATGGTGTCTGTTTTTTTAATAACTCCAGAATTAACCTGCAAATTTTAAAAATCAGACCACAGCATATAATTTTCATTCTGGTTTGAAACAGTTTTTACCATAAATTCCATGGTTAATTTATTAATTTCCATGGATTAAAAGAATATTTAATGTTAATGATACATGAATTGTAAAAAATATAAAATAACTAAAGTACAATTCTAAAATTGCCTAAACACTAACTAATTGTTTCATTTTTAACTTTCAAATAAAAGTTTGTCCACTGGATGCGAAGCGCCTTCAATCTCTCTGGTTCCAATGGTCTAGCATCATTGAAATACTGCATGATAAAACATAAGTCGATAATATATAATACCAATTATAAAAAAATGAAATTAGTATGAATTAAACAATTACCGTTTCTCAATTATTCTGGAAACTTCCTAAGATTACTGTTGACATCCAGTGCATGACATAATACTCACACTTAGTGCTTCCATTTTGTCTATTACACTAAATACATTATGAAATGTAGATAAGACAATATTAAAATATAACTAGAATTAGTGGTGAAATAACTTACTTTAACAACAATCCATCTAGTAGCAGCCTTGGATTTACTTTGTGGAGTATCGTCAAGTCCTTTCAAAGAACTATTGAATACAAACATGGATGTGTATTGTACAATTAAAATATTGATGTTCCCGACTAATGCAAATGCAAATGTATTGAAAAACAACACTGACCTATTAATTATTCCTTTGAGGTAGTTGTTTATTCTATTATGCAATGAACAAAATCAGATGACGACATTTTCCTTAGGCAAAATGACGACCATTTGCCAATGTGCACTGCAGTGGAAAGCAATATAAGTTATTATACTATTATACATTAATTAAATTCATTTGTTCAGTTTAACTTACCCATTGAGGTAGGCTCCTAGGTACACATCTCTCCTTGAATTCTGCATCCAGTTCTTAATATATCTTTTTTATTCAAATTGCAATTGCCCAAATCTTTGTATAGATTGTGGCTCGAGGAATCCATACACATCGACATTCCCCGCTCACATACTTGTCTCAGTCATATGCCTATTGTTGTTAAAATAGAGTAAAATGTGTATGAATTTAAAACAATAAGTTAAGTAGTAAGCAATAATGTAAACTGACTTACAAAATCCATAACTATATAACAAAGATGCTGAGGCGTTGACCACCGTGTGCAATTTCAGATAGATCTTCATGCTTTATATACAAGGGGAAGTTATCATTATACACCCCAAACATGGTAGCATCCCACATAACCTACAACGGGTTTAGAAAAAGCTGTGGGATGCTCAATGTCATTAGATATAGGGGATCATCGACATCATGATCCGACCTATCTGCAAGTTTCACGGGTCCCACAACTCCCTATTTATCCAACATAGTTAATTAACATAATTTAATTACAGTGAACACTTTAATCGAAAAAAGAAGCATTTAATGATGCTGAAATACTTGTTCTGATAAACGCTTGACAAGATGTGTTAGCCAAGCAAGGAAAGTGTTAAGTGTCTGCCCCACTAACTTAACCTCTTCAGTGGGTACAGGAATGGGAGCATCTGCATCTCTAACCTCCTCAACACCAACCTTGACTTAATCATGTAGAAATAGAATGTTGTGAACGGTTGTGGATCCCTCATAAAGTCTTCCTAGGGCAACCAGTCGGGGAGGATTTTCTTCAATGTACAACCTGTATTTGTTTAAGTCACCCGTGTCTGGATCGTTCCCTGAGGGATCATCACAATTGTCCTTTGTGCTGACACGAGCAGCTGAAGGGCCAACCTCAAGCTCAGGAGGCAGTGCGAGTCCCTGAGATTGCATCTGGCTGAAGGATAACATTAGCTATTGAGTCACATTTTCTGTGATCGACTCCTCCAACTAGTCCCTGATTTATTGCGTCAGCTGCTCCAGATCTTCGGGAGTCATGGAGGAAGACGTGTTGGAGGTCCTTGGAGCTGGTCCAAAGTATTGCTTGATCGTCAAACCGGCTTCAACAACACGCACAAGACCAGGGTGTTCTGGTTGCCCAATGGCAGTAGTCAGTACATCCTGACGTCCATGGGCGACAAACGAACCTTGTGAGGCCTCCTCCTCCAACGAATCCTGTAAACAACACATTTATTGGTTTACTCAATCACACAATAAACATAAATAATTACAATTATTAATTGAAAGTGACTTACAATCTTCTCAGCAATTTCCTTTGTTGCCTCAGACATCATTTGGCTAGTTTTCTTCGTGCGAGCCATCTTCCACTTCGCGTGCCGTCTGATGGGAGATGGAGGATTAATCACAGTGTCAGTGCTTCTGGATTGAGCAACTTCCTCTAGTTTTCTCTTTCTCTTCTTATCCATCAACTTATTTTCTAAATATTCATAACCCCTAAGAGACAACACGTGAAGGGCAGTGTTTTGTTTCTGGATGGTCTGTGCCTTCTTTTGCACATCCTGTAGAAATTAAACATTATTGAAAGTTATCATTACAATGTATAACAAAAAGTGAATTTACAGTTCAAAACAATGAAAATCACAAACTTACCTCCCACGAAGGGTTTCTACAGGCCTGACAAAATTGGGCCTACTTCTCCTTCTAATGTCGTACTTTTCGCATACAATGTCGTCGTCACTGTCCTTGTTGGCTGCAAGTTCCCATTTGGACATCAAATCAAACTTAAACTGTCTCCACCGCTCCCCCACAGTTTGAAGTATTTTTTTTTTGTCCTTACATCAGATGCTTTAGGGATATCAAATTCAGCTTGACGAACGAAAAATTATGTTTTATTGTTACTAAATTCAAATTTTTAGTTAATAAACAATATGCAACATGAAATCTAAAATACCTTAATATCCTCCCATATCAAATCCTTCTGAGTAGCAAGGACTTGCTTCTAATTCTCGTATGTGACATCCACCTTATCACGAGTGATGATCCCCAAATATGTTCTTAACTTCTTTCTGTGGGAACCATCCGCTTTCCTGGTAGCAGGATCCACATGGACCAGGGGTCTCTCTGCTCCAACTAGTCTAGTCGCCATTGATCTTAGGCGTGTGGCCTTTCTTGTCCGCTTCAAGGTAGACGGTGAATGCGATGTTGCACCAGTAGGACGAGGAGGAGGAGGAGGAGGAGAGCTGGACGGTGTAGCCATTTGCCGGTAAACAAAAAACATTAGTTAATTAACATTATGACAAAACTTAATAACTTATGTAAATGAATGGACTTAAATGAAATACATAATAAGAAAATTACATTAGACGATGTTAATTAGTTCTCCTTCATCATGATTAATATGATTAGCATGAACGTCGTTAGCTTATTCTTATCCGACAATGTTAGGAGACATTTGTGTGGACAAAGGACTAACATAAGTATCAATGTATGAATTATCATCTTCAATATTTACACCAATTATTTTCCCATGTAGAACCACTGACCACCTTTCATCACAAGGGTCTTGAATATAAAATACATGTTTAGCTTGTTCTGCCATGATGAAAGGGTCATTCTGGTAAGCGAGATTCTTTAGATCTACCAACATAAATCCTACATCATTGTTCCGCACACCGGTGTTCCTGTCAACCCATTTACATTTGAAAACACAGACAGTAAATTTGACATAGTTAAGCTCCCAAATTTCTTCAATGAACCCAAAGTAAGGGATGGAAGCTACACGGGGATTGTCATCATGTACACTAGTGAAGTATTGATATTCAGCCCTTAGGGTGACCCCACTGTTTTGCATTGTACTTTTCTCATCTTGCGCTTTTGTATAGAAGGAACACTTGTTTATAACATATCCTTGCTAAGTTATAACATTTCTTTTAGGCCCATCTGCTAGCTTTCTTAACGTTTCAGAAGCATTATCATCAGCAAAGATTGTATCTTTAAACCAATCTAGGAAAGTCTTGTTATGCTTTTTCAAGACCCTATTCTTCGACATTTTTGGATTACTTTCCTTCACTAAACCTTCATGGTGAAGTATGTATGGCAAAACTTCATTACTGTTATTCAACACATACAAATGAGCTTGCTGCAAATCTTCTACACTTGGAGTGCTAACATGCAATCTTCTTGAACCCTTACCTCCCACTCTTTCGTCATGTCGAGACTCGGGAAGCCCAACAAGTTTAGCTTTTTCAATGTACTCTGAACAAAATTCAATGGCTTCTTCTGCAATGTACCTTTCAACAATAGATGCTTCCGAACAATGTAGATTCTTGGTATACCCTTTTAAGATCTTCATGTATCGCTCAATCGGGTACATCCACTGCAAATAAATTGGACCACAACATTTGACTTCTTTGACCATATGAACAATTAAGTGAACCATGATGTCAAAGAAAGCAGGAGGAAAATACATCTCCAACTGAGACATTATAATAGCAGCCTCATTTTGCAGCTCATCTAACTTCACAGGATTAAGGACTTTGCTACATATGGCATTGAAGAAAAAGCACAGTCGAGTTATGGCAAACCTGACTTTGTTAGGCAAAATGTCTTGCATTGCCACAGGCCCATGGCTAACAATTGTTGCATCAAGACATGACAATCGTGAGACTTTAACCCTACCAACTTAAGATCCTTCAATTGCACAAAGCTCTTAATATTTGAAAAGTATTTGATGTAGCTCCATGGTAGCTTGAAGGCCTTGGATCTTCTTCATCAATGGATTCCTTTGCTTCTTGAGGTCTGATTGCAGCAGAATGGAGAAGGAGAAAGATGAATAGAGACGCCACTTCAAGTAAAAGATGAGTCTAGAAGAAGCTCACCACCATAGGAAGCCATGGATAAGAGCTCGAAGCTAGAAGAAGATGAATGAAGGGAGAGGAAGAGAAGAGCACGAAATTTAGTGCCTCTAAAGAAGTTTGAACTTTGAAGTTTAATTCTCAAATGATCAAAGCTGAAAAAATGCACACACATGGCCACTATTTATAGCCTAAGTGTCACACAATTGGAGGGAAATTTGAATTTCTATTCAAATTTCACTTGAATTTGAAATTGAATTTGTGGAGCCAAATTTTCACTAATTATTATTAGTGAATTTTAGCTATAGTTCAGCCCACTAATCCAAGATCAAGCCCAAGATTCTCCACTAAGTGTGCTTAGGTGTCATGAGGCATGTAAAGCATGAAAGACATGCACAAAGTGTGACTATTTGATATGGCAATGGGGTGTAGCAAGCAAATGCTCACCTCCCCCTCTAAAATTTAATTGGATTGGGCTTCTCCCAATTCAATTAAATTTATTTCCAACCACACACATCAAATATTCACTTAATGCGTGTGAAATTACAAAACTACCCCTAATACGAAAACTAGTCTAGGTGCCCTAAAATACAAGGGCTGAAAAATCCTACATTTCTAGGGTACCTTACCTATATTATGGAGCCCTAAATACAAGGCCCAAAAATAATGAAACCTTAATCTAATATGTACAAAGATAAGCGGGCCTATACTTAGCCCATGGGTCCAAAATCTACCCTAAGGCTCATGAGAACCCTAGGGCCTTCTCTTGCATCTCTGGTCCAATCTTCTTGGAGTCTTCTATCCAATTCCCTTGCGGGGTAGGATTGCATCAGTATCCTTATGGGACTTTGACCCAGCGCAGACACTGACAAAAACTGATCTTCTCCTTTCTGGACAAAGTATGACAAGCTGGAGGCAAGTATATTTTCTTACCATCAGACCTTGGATGCAACTGTGATCGTATACCCATCTCCGCTAGGTCTTGACGAGTATTCAAACCATCTTTTGTCTTACCTTGAATGTTAAGGAGCGTCCCAATGACACTATCACATACATTTTTCTCCACATGCATAACATCAATAGAATGTCTAACATCTAGATCAAACCAATACGGAAGATCAAAGAAAATTGACCTCTTCTTCCAAATGTAAGTCTTACCTTTTCCTTCTTTTGGGTCTTTCCAAATATATTATTCAGATGTTGAACCCGCTGGAAGTTCTGGTCATTAGTTAACAGTATCGGTGCAGTTTCATGCTCTTGACTTCCATTAAATGCTTTTTTCAATCGCCTGTAAGGGTGATGAGGTTTTAGAAAACGTTTATGCCTAGTGTACACTGTTTTTCTACCATGTTTCAATTGTATGTAGCTTGTGTCTTCTTCAGAGATGGGGCATGCTGGATGGCCCTTAACACTCTAACTACTCAAATTACCATATGTTGGAAAGTCATTAATGGTACAAAAAATCATTGCACGCATTTGAAAAGTCTCATTCCGAAACCCATCAAACACTAAAACCCTTTTGTCCCACAACTTTGTCAAGTTTTCAATCAATGGGCTTAGATAAACATCGATGTCATTTTCTGGCTGTCTTGGGCCGGATATCATCATAGACAACATCATGTACTTTCGCTTCATGCACAACCAAGGAGGCAAATTGTAAATTACAAGCAAAACTGGCCATGAGCTGTGTTGAGTGCTTAAACTGTCATATGGATTCATTCCATCACTGGCTAGTCAAAGCCTAAGATTTCTTGCCTCTTTGTTGAAATCTAGATACAAACGATCAAACTTCTTCCACTGGGAGGAATAAGCCGGATGGCAGAGCATTCCATCATAGTTTCTCCCATTTGCATGCCATGTAAGGTCATTTGCATCGTCTCCATTAGCAAACAGACGCTTAAACCTTGGAATGATGGGAAGATACCACAACACCTTCATTGGGCAGCCCTTCTTTGAGTTTTCATCACTACTACAGTCGTCATCATCCTTCACTTTGTACTGTGATACCCCACACCTAGGGCATTTAGGCCTTTCTTGAAATTTATGTCTGTACAGTATGCAATCATTTGAGCAAGCATGAATCTTCTGATACTCCATACCCATCGAACAAAGTATCTTCTTGGCCTGATAGTAACTTTTAGGCAATGTGTTTTCCTCTGGAAGCATATTGTGCACTACTTGAAGTAGTGAACTAAAGCTTTTGTCACTCCACCCATATCTAGCCTTCACATTAACCAGACTTAACACCACCGACAACAACGTCAAGGAATTCTTGCACCCCAAATACAAAGGCTTCTTTGAATCAATTTGCAATGTATCATACATAGGGGCATGTGCTTGCTGAAAAGACTCTTGTCCAAGATCACGAATCATATCCTCTAAGTGATCTCCCATTTCTACATCAAATGGTTCAGATTGAGACCCCCTTTTCATGTCTGTCAATTCACCATGCCATATCCACGTGGTGTAATTCTTCTTAATCCCATCACACAATAGATGCTCTCGTATGTCATCCAATATTTGTCATCTCCCATTCAAACAATTGATGCAAGGACAAAAAAATTTTCCATCCTCATCCGATCGACTTTTTTCGGAAGCAAATTGCAAAAACTGATCAACGCCTTCCTCATATGCAGGGCTCATGCGACTTTCATTCATCCAACTTCGATCCATCTAAATAATAACTCTGTGATACTCACAAAGTTATTCCATGCATAAAAATCTCACTTTTTCATTATAGGTGTGACCCTATCCCATTCAGGAAGACATTTTTTTATGGTAGCTTCGTACGTCAAGGTTAAGTCTCTTTTGTTAAATTTGATAAAATTTCAACAACATTTCACATTGGTCTCCAAGTACACGACATGAAATTGGTGAGATTATTTCCCCGATAATCAAGTATGCACTCAGAGAACAACTAGAAATGCATTGTACCGGAATTTCATCAGATTGAACAAAAAATTCTTAACCCTAACGCATGAATCTACCATAAAAATACGAGTCTCTCCAAACTATCCAAACGGACAATTCAAGATTGAATACAACAATTAATGCAAACTCTCTGCAAGAATCATTGTATTCAATCTCAAACAGGAATCTAAGGTTCACTCATGATAAATATTAACTATATGCACAACAATAGTCATTAATCACATAAAACAACGTAAAAAAGAACATGGTTTGCATTCGTACCTGTGATAATGGTCACTAACAGTCTCTAACAATGAATATCATGACTGAGGATGCTTCAAACCAAATGATAAGTGTCTCAGAGCTTATGCTGCAGTAAACAAGGGTCCAGTCTATTATTGTTCAATTGTCATTAATACTCTACCTACCATGTAACATAATTGTGGGAAAGCAGACTATGTCTTAAAATAGCAGTGTAAACTTATGTACACAAAACTTCTACCATGTTCTTGCGGACACTCAAAGTTGTTTTTCACTAAAACTGGCAATACGTTCTCTATACAACAGTATGTCTTACAATAGCTTTCAATGGATCATCAATTTATCATAAATGATTTTGGCTGTATGAAAATTAAAAAGCCCATTTGCATGGACATGCATGATATCCGACTTCTCAAACAAATTATCACCATAAAAAGTAAGCAAGAATTACAATCATAAGCAACTTCATAGAGATCACGGTGCAAGTGCTTATTTAATTAACACTCCTCAACGATGAATTAATAGCCAATAGATGTTTTTCATTTGCATCAACACTCCTCAACGATCTGATTAGAGAGGGAGCTGTAGTATTTAATTGAATGAGCAATATCATTTCAAAATTGCTTATCTATGAAAAGTTGAAAACATTACCAACATCTTTACCATAACACAATTTTTGCTAACTGGGCTAGTAATTAGTAAATGCTTTTTAATTAAAATGTATGGTAAATACAGTAGCAAAATTACATATCAAAGACTAGAATTTGAAACTACTAATCAAGGTGAAACAACTCTACATCAGTACTTCTTGGTAATAAATGATACAAGATTAGACATATCAGACGTTCTGCATATAACTAGGAAAAATAATATTCAATCAAAGAGCGAAACAAGGTGATTCACATGACTTATTTGATAAATAGTTTACTGCACTATTAGTTGCTACTCTCTACTTGCACAACATTAGCAGGCCCAGCTAGCCCACTCATGACTCAACAACTTCAGCTGCAAACATGTGAAACAATATTTTTCACACCCTTCACCACATCTAAGACATTAATGTATTTGAAAAATGAAATCCTGAAAAAGCAGTCCCTTAAGAAATTTATGAAAGTTCTTGTCATCAGTCCAGCTAGCAGTGGTAATTCTGCATTCATTTTTACCATGCAAAATAATTCAAAAGAGAGATGTGGAAGCAATGCCTTCCAAGATTATATTGATGATGCCAAAGAATCAAGTGTCAAACAAGTTTCAAGAATTAAGATTCAAGATTCAAGAATAATCAAGATCAAGATTCAAGTAAAGAATCAAGACTCAAGATTCAAGAATCAAGAATCAAGAGAAGACTCAATCAAGATAAGTATTAAAAGATTTTTTCAAAACATTGAATAGCACAAGAATTTTTCAAAAAGAAAAATCTTTTACCAAAGAGTTTTACTCTCTGGTAATCGATTACCAGAAGGCAGTAATCGATTACCAATAACCAGCATTCTTTTCAAAACTGATTTACAAAGCTGTAATCGATTATCATAATCATGTAATCGATTACCAATGTTTTAAAACGTTAGATTTCAAATTTCAAGAGTCACAACTTGTGTTAAAACATTTTCAAATCATTTCAAACTTGTGTAATCGATTATACAATACTTGTAATCGATTACCAGTGTTTCTAAACATTTTGATTTTCAAATTTAAACATGAAGAGTCACATCTGTTGATGTGTAATTGATTACCAGTGACTTGTTTTGAAAAATAAATTACCAAAAGTCACAATTCTTAAGGTAACTTGTTTTTGAAGATTTTTTCAAAAGTCACAACTTTTTAAGTAACTAGTTTTTACAAAAGTCACAACTCTTAAAGTGACTAGTTTTAAAGAAATTGCCAAAAGTCACAAACTTTAACTTGAGTCATCAAATGATTATAAATATGTGACCATGGCACGAATTTCAAAGATTGATTCCTTTCATGGATAACAGATTTCTTTCATTCATTTCTCTTCATCTTTCTAAAAGTTTTTGTTCAATACTTTCTCTTTCAAGAAAAGTTCATTGACCGAAAACTTATGCTATTCTTTTTCTTCATTCCTTTTCTCTTGTCAAAAGATTCAAAGGACTAACCGCCTGAGAATTCTTTTGTTTCTTCCCTTCGCCCTCTTGACAAAAGATTTCAAAGGACTAACCGCCTGAGATATCTTTTTCCCTTTCCCTTTAAACAAAAGCTTTCAAAGGACTAACCGCCTGAGATATCTTTTGTTTCCCCTTACAAAGATTCAAGGGACTAACCACCTAAGAATTCTTTGTCTTAACACATTGGAGCGTACATCCTTTGTGGTACAAGAAGATCGTACATCTACTTGGGTTGTTATACTGAGAACAAGAGAGGGTACATCTCTTGTGGATCAGTTCAAGTGGAGCGTACATCCACTTGGTTGTTCAAAGAGAACAAGGGAGGGTACATCCCTTGTGGATCTTTGCTTGTAAAGGATTTTACAAGGTTATTAGAAATCTCAAGAACCAGTGGTTGCTTGGGGACTGGATGTAGGCATGGGTTGTGGCCGAACCAGTATAAATCTTGTGTTTGTCTTCTTCTTCCCTACACTTTTTACTTTTCCGCTACGTACTTTTATTTCCGCTTTACTTTTGTCTAAGTTATTGTTTTTGTTCTTTACTTCCTCATAACTTAATAGTAAAGCCTAATTGAATCTAGTAATATTAAGAAGGATAATTTTTAATTAGTCAAGACACATTAAAAATTAATTCAACCCCCCCTTCTTAATTAATCCGAGACCACTTGATCCAACAAGAGAAAAGTATATAAATATGATAAGTGAGATAATGTAATAGAATTCGTGAGATAAAGAGAGAAAATATGTTACTGAGGTATGTGATATATATCATTACTTTTCTAGTATACAAAAATTATCCATACTCCATATAGACACCTGCTCCTAATATACACCGAGAAAAAGAAATGACAAAAATGTAGACATGATAATTAATATAATGTAAAAAAGAGAAAAATATGAAAGAAGAACATAAAGGTGAAGAAGAACATGAAGTAGAAGCTTTTAAAAGAATGAGAATAGTATACAAATGCCTAAAGGGGATCAAAGCAAATCAATGGACCAAACATAAAAGAACGAAAACACTGCAAAAGTAATACGGATTTTGCTTAGTTCTCCAACAAATCTTTTTGATTAACAGTGTAAACTTGTGCCTCTTTCTATTTATTGTAATCTCCTTTGTCAAGTGACAGTCATGGAAATTAAAAGAGTTTCAAGGTAGATATCCATTATGCATTGTTCCAAAGAATTGATCAAGGAGGTTGGTGAAGGTTGGAAGGTGTACCTCTTACAGAGAATCAGCTGTTGCTCTAAAAGATGCTTCAAAGAATTCAGCTTTTTTCCAAAGTTTTTGTATTTTCTCCAAGTTAGAACAAGCTGCTTTCAAATGCTCTTTTCCAAAACTAGAGCTTGATACATGCAACTCTTGAAGCAACTTTTCAAGTCTTATAACAGTTTGTTCAACACTTTTCAATGCCTAGATTTATATGCCAAAGAGAAGGCATAAACAAGAGTGAGATACATAAAAACTAAAGATTTATAATTCCTATGAAAATTAAATGCATTTGACATGTGATGCATTAACTCATTTAACATGTTATGCATGAACTGTACATTATTCTAACAGTATTCAAGAAAAATACATGTATTAATTTATGACTCAAAATTGAGACTACTAACTACTGAGTAATGAATACATGCATGAACTGTAAGGCCTATATTTTCAGGTTTGACACTAATCCAAGTATCTTACTAATTTCACAAAACTGAAAGCAGCACTTGGATGAAATTCAAATTTTGAAAGCAGCACTTGCATGCAATTGCGGCCAAATCTCAAGGTAAGTTGATTCAGCTCTCGCTATATGTATTCTGTTTGAACACAGGTTGATGAACTATTTTTAATTTATAACTCAAAATTGAGACTACTAACTACTGAGTAACGAATATTGTTTTTTTATTTATTTATTCAATGGGACATTTCTACTGAATCTAGCGGCATATTTGTAAATGCATTGGAAGTATGTTCCTTTAACTAATTTATAGCTTTTCCTCCGGGATATTATTGTATAAAATACCGAACTTGACAATTATTGTCAGCTATACTTACATTGTTGCATGTTAATTAGTTGACATGGGGAATTTTTATGAAAATTAATTGTCTGCATTAATAATATATGCCTTTTATTTTTATTTTTTAATTTTTTTTATCTGTAGATCCAATCCCTGAGAACTTTAAGTATGACAGGTTTGAGAGTTGAGAAATAAAATGGCTAGGGTGCTCTAGGATATAAAGGTTTTAAACAATTTCAATGTAATTAGTTACTTTTTAGGCATGATAAAATATTGATTAAATAAACAAGCTTATTCTCTTTTCTATGTTGCCTAGTCTTTGATACAAATAAATGGCAGGATATCTCATTGATGACTCAACTTTGGGAGTTGGAGTCTCATCAACTTGTATAGTTTGCAGAAATTGTCCTATGAATTACATGGAAATTTTTTGTCTAACCTACTTCTCTACCACTTTTCCTTCATTGCTACTTTTATTGCCATTTGTCTTTCCCCAAATTGTTGTATACATGCATCTGTGGTACAACAACAAATATTATTGGAAATAATTTTATTTAGTTTCCTTAAATTATTTAGGCACTATGTGAATAAACTTATTTCCACCAATAACTATTAATGCCAAGTCTTTCTGCTACTTTTTATTTGACGGTTTTAGAGACAAGAGATGTAGATGAACTGGTTCTAGCAAACTGGAAGTCTCAGGGAGTCACGGGTAGCATGTATGTGCTTGAAGACAGTGAGGTGTTATTTTTTATGATTCAGGTTGGAAGCTATGTCTCTAAGTGGATCACTGTAAAAAATCCTAGTCAACATCCAGTGGTGATGCAACTTATCTTGAATTTGGGAGAAATAATTAATGAGTGTAAGGATTTAGATTATTTGTTACACCCTTCTTCATCTAGTAATTTGGTTCTAGATGAAGGTCTTACTCCAAAAAAGTATGGATTCTCCGTTCCAAAGAATGCACTAACAGAGGCTTATGTGCACCCTCATGATCATTTAACTTTGGGGCCAATAATTTTTTATCCATCTGATCGATGTGGGTGGAGTGGTTCGGAATTGATAAGAAACAATCTTTCAGGTGTTGAGTGGATACCTTTAAAGGGATATTTAGGGTTGCTTTCTCTAGTTTTGCTCGAGAGGTCTGAGCATGTTGACAATGTAGATTTTGATCTTAAAATGCCTAAGACACTCAACTTTTCTCTTCCATATACCTTACTTCACATGAAAGAGATAAGTTCTGCTTGTTCACAACATTTAGTGAAAGAGTTACATGCCAAAAACACTGGAGACTTGTGTTGGATTTCCCCTAGAGTTACTTTCTGGTCCATTTTTTCTTTATACAAATATGTTCAAGGGAAATCCGGTTTATCAGAAAGCACACCGGATCGTCAAGTATTTAAAATTAAAACGGATGAATCTGAGTATCGAACTCAGGGAACTAGTCTTAGACATGGTTAAATTCAGAAATAAGGCATTGTTGAAAGAAACATTGATAATTTGATGATTTAGAACAAAATAAAACTAAGTCTAGGCTAAAAACAGTAAAAATGCAAGTAAGTAAGATTGACAACAGTAGGTAAAGATGTTGGGTCTTTCTAACAAACCAGTTGATGTATATAAAGATGTTTCTCTAATTAATCATGCTTTTGTGTTCTATGTTGTAGCCTAAATTACTAAACCTCAATCCCCACTTAGACTGAATCAATCCAAGCTTTGTCCTCAGATCCCTCTTGTTGGACTAGGCTTAATTTAGACAACCCTCCTATGTTTAGACTAACTTAAACTAAGCTTCGTTCTCAGATCCCTCTTGTTGGACTAGACTCAGCTTAAATAGCTTACGAAAGTTTAGACTAATTTAGCCTAAGCTTTGTCCTCAGATAACTCTTGTTGGACTAGGCTTAAACTAAACAACATTATTGTAACAACATATTTAAAACCAAAACTTAATATGCAGATCCCTCTTGTAAGACTAAGTTTCAATTCGGCTTCATTCAATTTCTAAGGCAACAATACATTTCCCAATGCTAAAATCACCTAACCAGGCACACAAATGGTTGATCAAACCAAGAGCATACAAAATTTAAGCACTGAAAGAAGCATTGAACACAAGAAATACAATCAATTAGATATTAAAATAATTACATTAGTCATTCTTTAGAAATCCCCAACAAGGGTGTTTAGCATGCCATTACAGACAAACCCCTAACAATAATGAGATTACAAAACCTAGGTATCTATGCAAAAGCTGCTCCTCTTGCTGCCTCCAGAGCTCAAGAAAGAAAATCACGCGAGAGAAATGATGTGTAAAAACAAGTAGAGAACACGTTCGTCTTCCTAATAGGTGCCTGATGCTAAAAAGATATTCTCTATCTAACAATGCTCATGTGTTCTTATGGTGTCTCCTGAGATGCTAAACCCCGATTCCTTATGATAGTTTAGCCAAATCCTGATCAAACATCGTCCGCAGATTCCTCTTGTAAGAATAAACTCAACCAGGACCACATTAAGACACACATACTCAACTAAATTATCGCACCCTGATTCCTCGTGAAAGCACGACAACTCAGCCCTGCACTATCAAGGACTTTAGAGTTAGACCAGTTTCCGTTGTTGAATGACCCTCACAAAGCATGCATCAATATGATCAAGGTAAAGGCATACTGGAATGAAAATCAGATAGCACAGAGAACACATAAAACATCATTAAATAGATAGAAATATATTTACATCAGGTACCTACAAGGAAGATCCAACAAAGGATTTAGCTTTCCATATCAGGAAGCCTTTTTAACAACAAAGAGAAGAACAAGATGAAAGATTGCAAAAATACAAGTGGTAAGGATGTCTCCTTCACCTCTAGGATCTCACAATCACTCACAAACTCATCTCAAGCTGTCAAACCGGCTCCTGCTTCAAGCTCTGGTCTCTACAGATCTTTGCATAACAAAATCTCTCAAAACTCTCTAGAACTTGGACCTTTCTCTCTCTAGAAACCCTAGACATGCAAAGCTCTGAATCCCAGTCCAAACTCCCTTCACAAAATCTGATTTCATGCTTAAATAGGTGGCCTTGTTCGTGCTCATGCGCTTAGCGCACGTATGGACCGCTTAGCACACGTTAGTGATTTTGGGCTTAGCGTGCCTTTCTCGCTTAGCGGATTAACTGAAGTGGTGCGCTTAGTGAGATGAAGCGGTGCGTTTAGCGAACCTGTACAGCTCATCTTCTTCCAGAGTCTTCCTCGCGCTTAGCCCAGGAGTGTTGCGCTTAGCGGATTGCTCGCTAAGCCAGTAGATTGGCTTAGCGAGAAAGTGAAAAACAACACTTTCCAAAGCTTGCTAATTAACCTGAAATTGAGAGAAAATGATTATTAAGCACACAAAATGAAAATACTAAGTATTTATTTACCTATACTTAACAGAAAATACTTATAACACTACAAAATAACCATAAATTGGGAGAGTTTGATACAATTTATACAAGTTTTATACACAAAAGTTAGTCGTTTTCACCAACTACCAGTTTCTACCCTAATTCTGCAAAAGACAGGCTTTAAATAGGCTCTGAATTTGCGACATTGCACTTAGCACCACCCTCGCGCTTAGCACGAGTAAATGGATTTGAGCTTAGTGCCAGTCTTGCGCTGAGCCTGGCTGAAGACAACTGTTGTGCTTGGCGCACTGATCTCACGCTTAGTGTGCATCCATCATATTGATGCTCTACTAGATTCTTCTGTTGCGCTAAGCGCGCTGAAGCTGCGCTTAGCTGTGGATGAGCGCTTAGCCCACTGATGAGCTAAGCTCAACTTTCACTTTTAGCACTTCATGACTTAGCCTCTTTTTCACCTTAAATTGCACATATTTCATCATTAAATCCAATAGAAATATTCTAGAGACAACTTTCACAATAAAACAAGATTTATTTACAAACTCCTACAAAAATAACCATAAATTGGGGAACTATGCAAGATTTGGAAAATGATTTCTATACAAAAGTTAGTTGTATAAGACGACTAACAACTTGCCATTGGAGGTTAAAAGTATCAGAGTTTCTGGGAGAGAGTGCCGGTTGGATGGTTTTAAGATTCTTTCTTGTAAGGGTTTTGCTCTTGAGCCTGGGGAATCAACTAAACTTTTGATATCATATCAAATTGATTTTTCTGCAGCTGTAGTGCATCGAGATCTTGAACTCGTCTTGGCTACTGGTATTTTTCTGTTACCCATGAAAGCAAGTTTCCCTTATTATATGCTAATTAGCCGTAAGAGATCCATGTATTGGATGTGACTAAAGAAATCCCTTGGAGTTATTCTTGTTGCATTTGTTGGATCGAGTGACCTTGGAATAATTAAGAAGGGGGGTTGAATTAATTATGAACATGTCTTGACTAATTAAAAATTTATCCTTATTAATATTACTAGATTCAATTTGGCTTTACTACTAAGTTATGCGAAAGTAAAGAACAGAAATAATAACTTACACACAAGTAAAGCGAAAATAAAAAGTACACAGCGGAAAGATAAAGAATGTAGGGAAGAAGAATACAAACACGAGATTTATACTGGTTCGGCCATAACTCGTGCCTACGTCCAGTCCCCAAGCAACCACCGGTTCTTGAGATTTCCAATAACCTTGTAAAATCCTTTACAAGAAAAGATCCACAAGGGATGTACCCTCCCTTGTTCTCTTTGAACAACCAAGTGGATGTACCCTCTACTTGTACCACAAAGGATGTACACTCCAATGTGTTAAGACAAAGAATTCTTAGGCGGTTAGTCCCTTGAATCTTTGTAAGGGGAAACATAAGATATCTTAGGCAGTTAGTCCTTTGAATCTTTTGGCAAGAAAGAGAAGGAATGAAGAAGAAGAATAGCACAAGTTTTTGGCCAATGAACTTTTCTTGAATAAAGAAAGTTTTGAACAAAAACTCTTAGAAGAATGCTTTGAATGAATGAAAGAAATCTCAAAGTTGTTTTTTAAAATTCGTGCCATGGTCACATATTTATAGCCATTTGATGGCTCTTGAAAAAACAAGTTAAAAGTTGTGACTCTTGGCAATTTCTTCAAAAACTAGTCACTTTTTAAAAGTTGTGACTGTTTTGAAAACTGGTCACTTTAAAAGTTGTGACTCTCTTGAAAACTAGTCACTTAAAGGTTGTGACTTTTGAAAAGAGTCTTCAGAAACAAGTCACTTTAAGAATTGTGACTTTTGGTAATTTATCTTTCAAAATAAGTCACTGGTAATCGATTACCATCATAGTGTAATCAATTACACATCAACAGATGTGACTCTTCATGTTTAAATTTGAAAATCAAAACGTTTAGAAACACTGGTAATCGATTACAAGTATTGTGTAAAACTCTTGGTAAAAGATTTTTCTTTGAAAAATTCTCTTGAAGAAAATTGTGCTATTCAATATTTTGAAAAAACTCTTTTAATAATTATCTTAATTGAGACTTCTCTTGAATCTTCACTTTAATCTTGATTCTTGAAACTTAGTTTGATTGAACAACTCTTTGAAACTTGCTTGACTCTTGATTCTTGACTTGAGTCTTTGGCATCATCAAAATAAACTTGGAAAACATTGCTTCCACAACATCCTTACTATTTCTAATATTTTGTTTCATATTTTCTCAAACCACTGTATTGGGCTTCTTGGATTTCTCTTGCAAGAGTGATGATAACTTGGTCCACACCACCATAGAAAGTGCTCAGAAAACCCCTATGCTACATCATGACTAGAGAAAGAGTAAGCTCTCTATGTCTAGTGAGATGAATCATCTAATGGAGGCCTCTAGTGGAAAATATTCCTATGGTCAAGGCAATCCATTTGAACTGGAAATATCTCAACAGTTGACACACAAATCTGAAAATCATGAACAGACTAGTCATGCATTGGATATTCAAAGTGAAAGAAAATTGTCATCCTCAATAGTTCAAAACTTTGACCCAATGAAAGCATCTCAGTTGGGTTATCTCACGGTCAAACCTGGTAAAGAGAAGGGTATAAGAAGAAAGAGGAAGAGTCTCGGTGCCAAATTAGTGGCATTGTCTAAAGTTTCAAGTAGTCAAAGTGGTAATTCTACACCCTCATCTCCTTTATCCCCTACTCCCTCTGCTACACCTAAATGTAACTGGCCAATGTCTCTGGACAAGGGGCAACCCCCTGAGGCTCTTAGTTCAATGACACAGGTGGCTACCCAACATTCTGCCAATGATCAAGCTTCTGCCACTGTTGTTGTGTCAAATATATTGAAGCCTGCTTCTACACAAAGGTGCGCTAATAGTAAGTCTTCTCAAGTACCACATTCAGCTTCAAGAAGTGCTACTAGTTTTCTCAAGTACCATAAATATTATTTTATGACAAAGACATCAACAATTTTCACACATCTACGATTGTGAGTCAATTGGGAGAAGTCTCTTCATATAAGTTATCCTCATATCACCTAAACTAGTGCTCACTAACTATTTCACAATGGTTTCACAACCTTCGAGTCAAGAACAACTTTAGTTACATATAGGATAAGTTAGCTATGTGGCCTACTAGTTAACTAAACCAAAAGGCTAAAGGAATCACTTAATACTTCCCCTAGTGACTCAATTGATATGGAATGAACCTCAATCCCTTGGGCAAGCAAGGTGATCACCCTATTGGTGTACTCCTCAATTGTAGCATCTAAGGATTGCAAGTTTGGATGTTCAACACATGCCACCTCATAAGAGCTCAAATGAACTGGATATAGACAATGGGTACCCATTTTGATGGGTGTTGGAACATCACTACTGCTAGGTATCTTACTGGATTGACCTCCCATCATAACCAATTTTAGTCTTAACAAACATTAAACCTAACTTCCAATATTAGAAGGGTAAACACAATAGGATCACAATCAATCACCAATTGTCTCAAACCCCAATAGTTGCAAAGTTTCAAGTGGTCAATTACATCCTGGCTTTGATATGTAAGAAAAGAAAATGCTCCGAATGTAGCAAAATCCAGCACCCAAAAGACAATCCTACACCAGAGAACACAAAATAGGTACATATGAATCTAAATTATTTATAAAAAAAAAAAAGTTGCAATTTTTAACTAAGTATATATGGAGTGGGAAAGCATAGAAGTTCTTAGTACCTGAGTCTGCGAATTAGGTTGGTATCTTTGACTTGAATTTATGCCCCAAGAAAAACTAGTTAGAAAGTGAAGGAAAAGAGTGGAAAGAATCTGAGATGGCCAATTATGGGAAAAAATGATAGATGGAAGTGGATTGCAGCTTGAATTGAAGCATTGACTGAGAGAGAAAAGGTGTGTGTGGGTGTTAAGATTGTGGAAAGGCTACGAAGGTGATTGACAACTATGAGGGTTTTGCGATTTCTCGAACCATGCAACAACTCAAGGAAGAAGTGGTTCGACAATTCCAAAGAGGGTTGCTACATCCTTTTCTAACTCAAGGTTCATTAAATCACTAGAAGCCACTAACAATAACAACTATCTCTGAGAGTTACAATGTTACATTGTTTGAATTGTTACAACTATCAAAAGTTGAAGAGAAAATGATACAAAATTTATAGAACCAAAAATGCCAAATGGAATAACGAACTCGCGAACCCATGAACTCACAAACCCACCAACCAGGAGCCAAGACTATGTCTAAAACCTATGAAACAACAAACTCATGAACCCGATGTTAACATTATAAAGGGAGAAAGGTTTGAGCAAGCTGAAGGTTTAAGCACCCACGTAGCTAAATCACGGCAGTGACAAACTCGAACTCATGGAGCAGCGCAATTGCAGGTTGAGCGGTTTGCGACAGTCACACAAACCTCAATGGCGGGTTGAGTGGCACTATGAGGAGGAGAGGACAGGCCGGGGGAGATAGGTCTTTCGAGCCTGAGCGATGAGGAAGAAAGGGAGAAAAGGTTTTGGTAACTGATCATGTGAGGGGGAAAAGGATTTGGGGATTTAACTTATGGATAACACAACATCGGTTTCTTTAACAAAACCGATGTTAACTTTAGAATGTTAACATCAGTTTTTCAATAAACAATGTTAATATTCTAAAGGTAACATCAGTTTTTCAATAACTGATGTTAACATTCTAAAGTTAACATCGGTTTTTTAGTAACCGATGTTAATTAACTCAACTTATTTACGAAAATGTCACCGTGCTTTTCTTAACATTGGTTTTTTAAAAAACCGATGTTAATCTTGTGATGTTAAATCAATAAATTCTAGTAGTGTGTTATATTGTATTTCAGTAAAAAAAAACCTTCCAGATTGGAGCCTTATACCTAGTGTTTATGAACTTTCACCCGAGAAAAATGTAGAGACTTAATAGTCTTGAACTATACCTTTTTTAACCGGACATTAGTACACAACCCCTACAATATTGGTGTTCATTTAGGTTCTAATCAATGGTTGGGCGTTACACGGCCTTGCACATGTATCTTATTTTGTGAGTATCACTTAGAGATTAGCCCATATCTTACAATGGCGACCCCCACCCCTACAATAATTGTCACTGAATTCATTAAGAGATATTTTTTTTACCAAAAAAATACACAATTTATAATACACCTCGTCATAGGAATTAGAAATGGAACAACTCTGCAAAATTTTATTTTGGTGTACTTTATTCAACAAACAATTTTTTTGTTAACCGTTGAACTCTATTCATGGGATAACAAATCACACGGAGACGGGTGTCCATTCATGGGCTCTAGTCCCATTCTTCTCGACGACTCAAGTACTTGTTGGCATGTCAATCCATTTGTAAGCGGATCTGCAATATTGTTTTTTGACTTGACAAAGTCAAGAGAAATGACACCATGAGAAATCAAATTTCTAATAGACTTATGTCTCCCTCTTAAGTGTCTTCTTTTTTTATTAAAATTTTTGCTAGTAACTTTGGATATAACTTGACTATCACAATGCATTGAAATTGGAGGTATAGGCTTATTAAACAATGGCAAATCACATAACAAATTTTTAAGAAACTCAACCTCACTAGTAGAAGTATCTAAAGCAATAATTTATGCTTCCATGGTAGAACATGAAATAATAGTTTGTTTAGCAGATTTCCATGATACTACACCACCAGCTAAAGTAAAGACATAACCACTTGTCAATTTTGTTTCATTAGAATCAGAAATTCAATTTGCATCACTAAACCCCTCAATTACTGCACGAAAACATGTATAATGAATGTCATAATTAATGGTTCCTTTTAAGTATCTAAAAACTCTTTCTAATGCAATCCAATGAGAATGATCATGATTATTAGTATACCTTCCTAATCTACCAATTTCATATGCAATGTTAGGCCTAGAGAAGTTTGTCAAATGCAACAAAGAACCAATAATTTGAGAATATTTATGTGAAGAAATTCCTTTATTCAATTTTTTCTTTAACTTAATGGATGAGTCATAAGAAGTAGAAATAGGTTTTACATCAAAATAATTAAACTTCTTCAATAGCTTATCAACATAATGTGATTGGGTTAAAACCATGCCATCATTTTTCTTTATAAGCTTAATACCCAAAATCACATCTATAGGACCAAAGTCCTTCATATCAAAATTACTAGACAAGAAAGACTTTGCATCATTTATGAAATGCATATTACTACCTAATATCGATATGTCATCCACATACAAAACATAAAATGACACACCCACTATCATCAAATTGTTTCACATACACACATTTATCACTATTATTGATTTGAAAACCATACAAAAGAACAACTTTATCAAACTTGAAATTCTGATACCGATGACAGATGTCGTACCGGATGTCACGACATCACGCTTCAGACCATGCAGATTATATTTGACAGTATGAACAGATTAAACAAGTAAATAACACAAGAGAATTGTTAACCCAGTTCGGTGCAACGTCACCTACATCTGGGGGCTACCAAGCCAGGGAGGAAATCCACTAAAATAGTGTTAGTTCGAAGATCTAACAGCCACTGTTTACAACCTTCTCACCTAACCACTACCCATGCAACCTCTACCTAAGAGCCACTCTTAGATATGAGAACCCCTCTCACTCCCTCTCAATCACTCTCCCGTGTTTACAAATAAATCAAAGACACACCAGAGATTGCTCTCTGAACAATATAGAGATCAACTCTACACACTCAGGTCCAACACTTGATGTTAGGGTAACATCAAGGTGGCTCACAAAACACTCAAGTCCCAAAACTCACAAAATAACTCTTCAATCTCGGACTTGGTAGAAAACTCGTGCAGCCTTCATGTTTATATAGCAGTGTGCGTATCTGGGCTGCAACAACTTGCGCTGGATAAGATCTATCATTCTCCTGAAAAATCTGCACTTAAAGATCTAAAAGATAACGTTTGATCTTTTAGTTTTTATCTTTAATCTTTAATCCCTGAACGAACTATTCAAGTTTGTAATTCGAACTTTAATTATCTTTTAATTCGTTCCTAAAGATAGATCGCCTAATCTGTTGCTGACTGCACATTAATCTGTTAAAGGTATAACAGATTTATGTGTCCAGTATTTTCGGGCAGGATGTCCTGGACATTGTATCCGACATCGTGGATCCTACAGCTTCAATTCTTCATTTGACATTTTATCTTGCCTTGTGCATTGTGCAGCCCGATCTGATTCCTTGACATAATGTTAGACATCATGTGCAGCAACTCCAGCTTTCCTTCATTGTCTAAGTGCTTATGTTTTAACAAAATTTTAGCCAATCTTTTAAAACTCAGTAAAGCTAAGCACTAACAATCTCCCCCTTTGGCAAATTTTGTCTAAAACATACTTAGACACTTCCTGAGCAGGTACGAGCAGTTATGCAAGTGGGATCAGCAACTTTCATTATCAGAATAATCAAGCACAGCGGTATCTGTAGTGGCGACAGCAAAATTCTGCAAGTTGCAAGTCGTTTCCAGGATGTCAAGACATCTCACGTGACATCAGCTTTCTGCTCCCCCTGTCTCCATGCTCCTACTGCTGTGAAGCAGTTCACTGCGGCATCTTCTATCAGCTACTAGTTTTAGTAGCTTACATCAATCATCATCAGCAGCAGTAGTATAAATACTACTCCCCCTCAAAATCATAAATCATGCATAATATAATATCCTACTACAATACTACTCCCCCTCAAAATCATAAATCATGCATAATATAATATCCTACTACTCCCCCTTTTTAGACAGAATTTGGCAAAAGTAGAATGCATGAAATTAATGTGCACATATTACAGACCAATAACTAGTAAAAGTAAAAGCAAAAATAAAGGTCTGATGGTCATGGGGTGGCATCAGAATCATCATCATCTGACTCTGTATCCTCTGCTGCATCTTCTTCTTCCTCAGCTGCTTCTTCTTCTTCCTCAGCTGCTTCTTCTTCTTCCTCAGCTGCTTCTCCATCATCAATGCCACTATCTGAGAGTCTTTTGATCAGGCGTTCCAGCTCCATTTTCTTCTCTGTGGTGGCTTTGATGGTTGCTTCCAGCACCTTGCATGTGTCCTTGAGTTCAGCAATCAAAGCATCCTTGGACACAGCACCTGAAGCAGCAGCTTTCCCTGATGTCGAGACAATGTCTGGGACATGTGTCCCCTCAAACAGTTTGTAATGCAGGGACAGAGCAGATTCTCTCTTCTTCACAGAGTCAATGTTGTTTAAAATATTGGGATGTTGACTCAACATAATGCCACACAATACAGTTGGGAAGGCAATGGGTAATTCGACAGCAAAAGATTCTGAATGCTTAACAGTTTGATCAAAAATATAGTTTCCAAAATTAAATTTGGACTTGGTTCCAACAGCATACAGAAATTTACCCAAACCTGTGGCAACAGTGGAAGTATGATTGGTGGGTACCCAGTTTGCAGTGCCAATCCTATGCAGGATTGCATACTTCACACTTAGCTTCCCTGCAGAAAGCTTCCCTTTCTTTGGCCAATGCTGGACTTGTTTGGCAGTGATTTCCTTGGCAATTTGATGCTCAGAAACAGCAATATCCACCACTCCTTCAGTTGGTCTGCCCAGGTATTTGTTGATTACAGCAGGGGAGAATATAACACATTTTCCTCTGACAAACACTTTCTGATACTCATCACTCTTTCTGTTTGTTATATCAGAGGGAATGTTGACAATGAATTCCCTGACTAGACTTTCATAGCAATTTCCCAACTTGGTGACAGTTTTCAGCAGTCCAGCAGCCTCGATGAGGTCCATGATCTCCTTGCAATCCAAGGCATCTCTTCCCAGTTCTCTTTCTAAGGCAAGTCTGCGTTGATATACAAATTTCCACCTTTCAACATTGCCAATGGAGTGGAATGAAATGTTGTCCAATGGTGCATCAGGGACATTTCCAGGCACCTTTTTCCCTGATTTCTTGGCCCTCTTGATGTCGGGAACATCTAGTTCGACATCATCATCAGAATCAGATGAGGAAATTTCTTTCCTCTTCTTGGAAGGGATTGCAACTTTGCTCCATCTGGATGTGGTAGGAGTGATTGGAGTGCTCTTCTTCTGTGCCATAGTTTTGATTCGTCCAGACCTAGTAATGGGGGTTTTTCCCTTTCTGCTTTGTAATCTTTCTGCAATGCCAGGTGCCAACTTGTTGGCAATGGGTTCCTCATCAGATTCTACTTCTTCTAGGTCAATGAGGTCACCTGGAGCAGGTTCTGGTGCCCTTGGTGCAGGGGTCTCCTCTGTGGCTTGATCCTCTTCCTCTGTTGATTCCTCTTTACTGGATGAAGAGAGGACTTCAGCATTTGGGGTGGAAGATGTTGGAACATCTTTATCAGCATCAGGGACAGAAGCATTTTTCAGAATGCTACTCACAATACTGCGGATCTTCTTATCCATCTCCGTGTCTACTTCCCTAGGACTTGTTGCAAGGCTAGGGTTTTCAGAAATCTTCACTCCCTGTTGTCTTTTGGGGACCAGTTTCTCAGGAATAGGGGCTTGACCAGGAATCATTTGTATGGGTTGGATATTGAATTCAGGTTGTTCCTGGTTTGATGGTGCTTTGGTGGATGATGGAGATGATGGTACAGAGGGTGAACCAGGAGATGAAGTTTCTTTTGGTGAGGTAGCCATGGAGAAGCAGAGCCTTTGGAGTGGTTTCGTGAATCTCTGAGAGGTGTTGGGGAATGCTGATGAAAACGAGATTACCACGAAAATATGAGTTTGAATGAGGAATGTAGAGGGTCGTGTGAAGCAACGGTCGAATTTGTTTTGGCCCAGTGGTGAACGCGCTATTAACGTTTGAGCACGTTCAGATAAAAGTAATTGCTATAAATCCTCTAGCAGACAAATGCCCAGCTTGCCCCTCAGTTTTTCAAACTGATTTGCATCCAATGCCTTTGTGAAAATATCTGCTATTTGTTCCTCAGTGTCAACATGCTTCAGTGTGATAACTTTATCGTCAACAAGATCTCTAATATAGTGATGTCTAATGTCAATGTGCTTGGTTCTGCTGTGTTGAACAGGATTTTTAGAAATATTAATAGCACTCAAGTTGTCACAGTACAATGTCATGACATCTTGTTCGACATTGTACTCCTTAAGCATCTGCTTCATCCAAACTAGTTGTGAACAGCTGCTTCCTGCTGCAATATACTCTGCTTCTGCAGTAGATAGGGACACACAGTTCTGCTTCTTGCTGAACCATGAAATAAGATTGTTGCCCAAATAGAAACATCCACCAGAAGTGCTTTTTCTGTCATCTGCACTTCCAGCCCAATCAGCATCACAATATCCAACCAGCATTGGATCTGAACAATGACAGTACATAATCCCATAGTCACTGGTGCCATTTACATATTTCAGAATTCTCTTTACTTGATTCAAGTGACTTATCTTAGGGTTGGCTTGATATCTTGCACAAACACCTACTGCAAAGGTGATGTCAGGTCTGCTTGCTGTTAAATATAGTAAGCTCCCAATCATGCTTCTGTACAGACTTTGATCAACACTGGTGCCAGCTTCACCTTTTGACAGCTTCAAGTGAGTAGGTGCAGGTGTTCTTTTATGGCTGGCATTTTCCATCCCAAACTTCTTGACAATGTTCTTTGCATACTTGCTTTGTGAGAGGAATATGGAGTCTTCCATCTGCTTCACTTGGAGTCCCAGAAAATAAGTCAGCTCTCCAACAAGACTCATCTCAAATTCAGATTGCATCTGTTGGACAAAATGTCGAAGCATCTCATTCGACATCCCTCCAAACACAATGTCATCAACATATATCTGTGCTATCATCAAGTTTTCAGCATCTTGTTTGACAAAGAGAGTCTTGTCAATTCCTCCCTTCCTATACCCTTGCTGAGTAAGGAACTCTGTTAGCCTTTCATACCAAGCTCTTGGAGCTTGCTTCAATCCATAGAGAGCCTTCTTGAGCTTGTATACATGATCTGGATGAGTTGGATCTACAAATCCCTTTGGCTGCTCCACATAGGCTTCTTCATTCAGGTATCCATTCAGAAACGCGCTCTTCACATCCATCTGGTACAGCTTGAATTTGAGGATGCAAGCTACACCAAGTAACAATCTGATGGACTCAAGTCTAGCAACAGGGGCGAAAGTTTCATCAAAGTCTACGCCTTCAATCTGAGTGTAGCCTTGAGCAACAAGTCTGGCCTTGTTTCTGGTTATAACACCTTCTTCATTGGTTTTGTTCTTGAAGATCCACTTGGTGCCAATCACATTAGTTCCCTCGGGTCTAGGAACTAGCTCCCAAACTTCATTCCTTTTGAATTGCTCCAATTCTTCTTGCATAGCATTGATCCAGAACTCATCAGTCAGTGCCTCTTTCACATTCTTGGGCTCAATTTTGGAGACAAAACATGAATTGGAGACAATCTCAATCTCCCTTGATCTTGTAGTGACTCCTCTGTTTGGATCTCCTATAATCAGCTCCTTGGGGTGCATCTTCTGGATTCTAATGGAGGGACTCTTGTCAGGTTGATTGATGTTTGGTTCATCTGTAGCAGAATCAGAGTTTTCTGCATTTTCTGCACTTTTAGCTGTATCTGCTACATTGTCTCCCGATGTTCTGACATCTTCTTCGACATCCTTCTTTCTTACTGGAGTTAGATCATCAACAACCACATTGATGGATTCCATCACAGTTCTGGTTCTGGAATTGAGTACTCTATATGCTCTGCTGTTTGTGGAGTATCCCAAGAATATTCCTGCATCACTCTTGGGATCCATCTTTCTCCTTTGCTCTCTATCTGCCAAAATGTAACATGGACTTCCAAAGATGTGGAAGTGCTTGACAGTTGGCTTCCTCCCTTTCCAGATTTCATACAGTGTGGTCGGAGTCCCTCTTCTAAGTGTGACTCTGTTGTGGATATAGCATGTTGTGTTCATGGCTTCAGCCCAGAGATTATAGGGAAGTTCTTTGGCATGAAGCATGACCCTAGCAGCTTCCTGCAAAGTCCTGTTTTTCCTTTCAACTATGCCATTTTGTTGTGGTGTAATGGCTGCAAAGAACTCATGAGTGATGCCTTCAGATGTGCAGAATTCAGTAAACTTGCTGTTTTCAAACTCTCTGCCATGGTCACTCCTAATTCTCTTGATGACACAGTCTTTTTCTCTTTGAAGTCTTAGACTCAACTCTTTGAATACTTCAAAGGTGTCTGATTTCTCTCTGATAAAGTTGACCCAGGTAAATCTGGAGAAATCATCCACAACAACATAGGCATACCTCTTTCCTCCAAGGCTTTCAACTTGCATGGGCCCCATCAAGTCCATGTGAAGTAGTTCCAGCACCCTGGAAGTGGTCTGATGTTGAAGCTTCTGGTGGGACATCTTGACTTGCTTTCCAATCTGACATTCACCACAGATTCTGCCTTCTTCTATTTTCAGATTGGGAATGCCTCTAACAGCACCTTTGTCAATGATTTTCTTCATGCCTCTTAAGTGCAGATGTCCAAATCTTTGATGCCATATTTTGACTTCATCTTCTTTGGAGGATAGACATGTGGAGGAGTAACTGGTTTCTTGAGGTGTCCATAGGTAACAGTTGTCCTTTGATCTGCTGCCCTTCATTAGAACTTCACTCTTCTCATTTGTCACCAAGCATTCTGACTTTGTGAAGTTTACATTGAATCCTTCATCACACAACTGACTAATGCTGATCAAGTTTGCAGTCAGTCCCTTCACCAGCAGTACTTTGTTCAGACTAGGAAGTCCATCATGGACTAGCTTTCCCATTCCAGTGATCTTTCCTTTAGAGCCATCTCCAAATGTCACATAGCTAGTGGAGCAGGGTTCAATGTTCACCAGGAATTCTTTAACTCCTGTCATGTGTCTGGAACAGCCGCTATCTAGGTACCAATCTTCCTTAGCTGATGCTCTAAGTGAAGTATGAACAACAAGACTGACAATCTTGTGTTTTGGAACCCACATCATCTTCCTTCTGCTGCTGCTACTTTGAGTTCCATGATGTGGATGGCCATGTAGATGATAGCAAAAGGGCTTTATGTGACCATACTTGCCACAGTAGTGACACCTCCACTTCTTTCTTTTACTCTTTTTCTGCTGCGTTCCATGATGTCGAGACCGATGTTGTGACATCGTGGCTCCAGTGCTGTTTTTGGCAGGAACAAATTCTGTCATGGTTATTCTGCCAGCAGATTTATGATTAAACCCAAGTCCTCTCTGGTTTCCAACATTCTTCCCAAGCTGTAGCACCTCATCAAGCATATCTGAGCCTTTATTCAGCATCTTTATTGATTTTGTCATGTTTTCCAGTTTAGAGTTCAGAAAACCAACTTCTCCTTTAAGCTCAGAGATCTCCTCTTCATGTGCCTCCTTCTTAGCCTCCAGATTTGCAATGACCTTCTTCAGTTGTGCTTCTTGCTGAAGAATCTTCTCACTTTTGATGCATAGTTTTCTATAGGATATAGCAAGCTCATCAAAAGTGATTTCAATATCACTTGAATCTTCATCAGATTCAAATCTCCCAGTGAGTGCATTCACATCTCTGTCAGAATCACTTTCTTGTTCACTCTCTGTATCATCAGACCGACATACAGAAAGTCCTTTCCTCTGCTTCTTGAGATGGGTGGGACATTCAGCTTTGATGTGCCCATAGCCTTCACACCCATGGCATTGAATTTCTTTGCTGTGACTGGGCTTTTCATCTGACTTTTTGTGGTGTTCACTACCTTTCCTGATGTCGAAAGGGATGTTCCGGACATGTGGTTTCTGCCTCCTGTCCATTCTGTTCAGCACTTTGTTGAACTGTTTTCCAAGAAGCACAACTGCGTTAGTCAGACCTTCATCAGTATCCAGGTCATACTCATCTTCTTCTCCTTCATCATTGGATACAAACGCCAGGTTCTTGCTCTTCTTTTCAGTCCTATCTGAGAGTCCTAGCTCAAAGGTTTGAAGGGAACCAATGAGTTCATCTACTCTCATGTTGCAAATGTCTTGGGCCTCCTCTATTGCAGTGACTTTCATGTCAAATCTCTTAGGCAAAGATCTGAGGATCTTTCTCACCAGCTTTTCATCTGTCATCCTTTCTCCCAAGGCAGTGCAAGCATTGGCAATTTCAAGAATGTTCATGTGGAAGTCATGAATACACTCTTCCTCCTTCATCTTCAGATTTTCGAATTTTGTAGCCAATAGTTGCAATCTGGACATCTTCACTTTGGAGGTTCCTTCATGAGTGGTTTTCAGGATCTCCCATGCATCCTTGGCCACTGTGCATGTGTTGATCAGTCTGAAGATATTCTTGTCAACTCCATTGAATAGGGCATTCAAGGCTTTGGAGTTTCCAAGTGCCAATTCGTCTTCTTCTTTTGTCCAGTCTTCTTCTGGCTTCAATTCATTAGTGGGCTTTCCTTCTGTGTCCAGCATCTTGGGATGTTCCCAGCCTTTGATGACAGCTTTCCAGGTTCTGCTATCCAGTGATTTGAGGAAGGCCACCATCCTTGCTTTCCAGTATTCATAGTTGGTTCCATCCAGAAATGGTGGTCTGTTCACTGGTCCTCCTTCTTTCTCCATGTTCATCAGAATTTATCTCCCTAGATCTCACTCAGTGATTTAGAGTGCCCGCTCTGATACCAATTGAAATTCTGATACCGATGACAGATGCCGTACCGGATGTCACGACATCACGCTTCAGACCATGCAGATTATATTTGACAGTATGAACAGATTAAACAAGTAAATAACACAAGAGAATTGTTAACCCAGTTCGGTGCAACGTCACCTACATCTGGGGGCTACCAAGCCAGGGAGGAAATCCACTAAAATAGTGTTAGTTCGAAGATCTAACAGCCACTGTTTACAACCTTCTCACCTAACCACTACCCATGCAACCTCTACCTAAGAGCCACTCTTAGATATGAGAACCCCTCTCACTCCCTCTCAATCACTCTCCCGTGTTTACAAATAAATCAAAGACACACCAGAGATTGCTCTCTGAACAATATAGAGATCAACTCTACACACTCAGGTCCAACACTTGATGTTAGGGTAACATCAAGGTGGCTCACAAAACACTCAAGTCCCAAAACTCACAAAATAACTCTTCAATCTCGGACTTGGTAGAAAACTCGTGCAGCCTTCATGTTTATATAGCAGTGTGCGTATCTGGGCTGCAACAACTTGCGCTGGATAAGATCTATCATTCTCCTGAAAAATCTGCACTTAAAGATCTAAAAGATAACGTTTGATCTTTTAGTTTTTATCTTTAATCTTTAATCCCTGAACGAACTATTCAAGTTTGTAATTCGAACTTTAATTATCTTTTAATTCGTTCCTAAAGATAGATCGCCTAATCTGTTGCTGACTGCACATTAATCTGTTAAAGGTATAACAGATTTATGTGTCCAGTATTTTCGGGCAGGATGTCCTGGACATTGTATCCGACATCGTGGATCCTGCAGCTTCAATTCTTCATTTGACATTTTATCTTGCCTTGTGCATTGTGCAGCCCGATCTGATTCCTTGACATAATGTTAGACATCATGTGCAGCAACTCCAGCTTTCCTTCATTGTCTAAGTGCTTATGTTTTAACAAAATTTTAGCCAATCTTTTAAAACTCAGTAAAGCTAAGCACTAACAAAACTTTTCGTCCCATTGCTTTGGAGCTTGTTTCAAACCATATAAAAATTTAACAAGTTTGCAAACTTTCTTTTCCTTACCCAGTTCTACAAAGCCTCTAGGTTAGCTCATATAAATTTCTTCTTCTAATTCACCATTTAAAAAATTAGTTTTTACATCCATTTGATGAATTTATAAATTAAAAACACAAGCAAGTGCAATTAAAACTCTGATAGTAGTAACTTTAGAAATAGGAGAATATGTATCAATGAAATCTACACCCTTCTATTTGTTTACATCCAATCACAACAAGTCTTGCCTTAAATTTTTCTATAGATCCATTAGTTCTTAATTTCTTTTGGAAAACTCACTTACAACCTATACTTTTACAACCAGGGGGAAGATCAGTAAGAAACTAAGTTTTATTAGTTTTAAGAGAACTTATTTCATCATTAATAGCTTTTTTCCAAAAAGGTGAATCAATAGACCTCTTCGCCTCACCATAAGTTTTAGGATCATCTTCAAGTAGACAAGAGCAAAATTCAAAACCAAAATCCTTAACTTTTTTAGATCTTTTACTCCTCCTAGGTTCAAAAACAATGTCCTTATTAGCATTACTACAAGATGATAAATTAGAACAAGAAGTATCACAAAGAGATTTAGACAATTTATTTTTCAAAGGAAAAACATTTTCAAAAAAAGTGACATCTCTAGATTCCATAATAGTATCATTAGAAATTTTGGACACTTCTGAATTAACAACCAAGAATCTATAAGTAGTATTATGCAAAGAATATCCAACAAACACAATCAACAGTTTTTGGTCCAATTTTTCTTTTCTTATTAATAGGAAAGTTAACATTTGCATGGAACCCTCACAATTTAAGATATTTCAGATGTGATTCTCTTTTTCTCAATAACTCATAAAGGGGTTTTCAAAAATCTTATAAGGTACCCTGTAACATCCTAGAAATTTCTACCCGGAATTTTTGAAAACAATGTATTTTGAATGTATTTTGAAGTATTATTCAGTGTATATGCCTATATGTTCTTGGTAGACGTAGGAATAGTGGGGGCAAGATATGTGGGTTAGGCTAATTAAGGAAGAGAAATCCATAACTGGGAGGTTATGGGTTAATTCTTAATTAATTAGTCTAAAAATCATCGTTTTGCGTGCGACTTAAAATTTAACAAAACCAACCTCTGAACCACGCTCGGGATTTTATTCTGAGCGTTTTGATATATATATTGATTACTTTCAAAAACTGGCCCCGACGGACGCAGAGAAACGCGAGGAACTGAAATCAGAGAAACAGCACGCAAACCAAGGCAGAATTTTAGCGTTTCACGGGTCAGATTTTTCTCACTTTTTGTGGCTGAGTATGGTTCACAATCAAAAGAGATAGTGGGCCCTTTTTGCTCCACTCAAATGGAGACATGTGGCATAGCTTAAATAAAATAATAAGAAAAGAGAAAAGCTTTTTTTTAAAAAAACCAAAAGTTGTTCTCTCTCCTCACTCAGCCAAAAGAAAATTCAGAAGCTCTCCCTCTCTCTCACGCAGCTTTCTTCTTCTTTTCTCTCATCCACCATTGTTGCCCAACAAAGCTCCAACCTTTGGCCATCATTTCTGCTCCAAATCACGAAAGGAGGGCATTTTCGGAGTCGTGAAGCACATCTCTACGTGTGGGTCTTCGAAATTTCAGGTTTGGGTGGACTTCTTTCTCTCTTGATTTTCGTGGGTATGGGGTTTTGGGAGATATGATGGGTAGTTTTGCTAGTTTTCTGCTTCATGATAGTTATTTGTGAAGAAACTTGTTGAAAGCATGTTGAACTTGCCATGATTGATGAGTTAAACATACCCATTCTGTTTTAGGGTTCTTATGATGATGCTTGTGATGTTTATGTGCTGAAATTGCTTATGGAAAACTGTTAGAGATGAAGGGTAGAGTTAACCTAGGGTTAGAAAGTGAGAATGTGGTGTTATGAGTGGAAAAAGAGTGAGGCTTTGAGAGTTGGAAGGTTAAATCTGGATTCTGTGGTAAATGGAGGTTAAAATGAGTTAATCCTAGCTTGAAATGCCATTTAGAACATGTGAGAAAGGTTGGGCTGAGCTAGAGAGAAAAACAAATGACCCAAGTGCACAAAGAGCCATTTCTAGGGTAAATTGGGTGTTGAGGAGTCAAATTTTGATTCGGTGAAATTTTAGGTGTAAATCCAGTTTGAACAAGTTTAAATTGATGTTATGGACTTGTGTGAGGTGAGAGTTTGCTTCAAATTTGTCCCATTCTCAATTTCACTTCTCAAACCTAGAAAATCCATTAAATTGAGGGGTATTGGACACCTAGATTTTGTGTTGCTGTGTTTTGAAGCTTGACTTTGGTTTAGACATGATTGATACATGATTTGGGACTTGTAGGATTTGAATTGGGCAAGATTGGATGAGAGGAAGTGTGGTTTTCGAAATCTGCACTTTATGCAGAATTTTGCTGTGAAATTGTGCAGCAGAATTTTGCATAAGTGCAGAAAAATGCTATGTTTTGCTGGTTGTGAAAAGAGTAGTGCAGAATGAGTTCTGGATGTTTGCTAGCAGATCCCAACGGTCAAAATGTAGGCTTATGTACTAGAGACTTCCAGTAAAAAATTTGAGTCGATCCAACGGTTAACGAATTGGAACGAAGGAAATGTTACTGGGGTCTTTAAGTGAGAAAAAGCTGTGATTTTGGTTTGAGTTTTGGGCAGAGTTTTCTGCCTTTGCCCTGTTTTGCTTGGTTTGTTAGCTTGTGATGATTTGGATGTTGAATTACCTGGATGTTGGGGAAGCGTGGAAGGATCGATGGGGACCTGGTGTTGAGAGAAACGAGGATATGGGCTACGTGGGAGTACGTGAGCTCAGTTGGAGGTGGGCAACAGGGGATGGTGGGTTTATGTGCGATTTGTGGATGTGGAAAACTTGTTGTGCACCATCGCCCGACCTCCACCTAGTACCACATGTGATGGGTGCCCCATAATCCTACAAGCTTGAGATGAGGAAGTGTAGAAGGGTGAAACTTCCTGCTTCTATTCGTTGACCACAGAGTGGTACCTGGAGATATGTCGCGGGGGTCAGGAGACCTTGGGGACGTCAGGTGGGGTGCTATTTCCCAAAACCAAGCTTGACCAATCCCGGCCCAACCCGGGCATAGTCAGTCAGTGAGAACCTGTGATGTACCTAAACAGGCGAGCTCCTGGCAGTCAACAGATAAAAGGAACAAAGACCACAAAGCAAGGAGGCTTGTGTGGTGGCTGGCCAGCTGTGAATCTTGTGTGATATATGGGTTATGGCCTCTGGTAATCGATTACCAAGGGTGGGTAATCGATTACAAGGCTTAAAAATGAAGACAGGAGGCTAAGATGGTCTCTGGTAATCGATTACCAAGGGGTGTAATCGATTACCAGTGCCTTTCTCAGGTTTTCATGTCCTGAAGCTGTGTAATTCGAGTTTGGCCTCTGGTAATCGAGTACCAAGGCTGTGTAATCGATTACCAGAGATGAAAAGCCTAGAGATTCCCCTTTTACTTGCATGTAGTGGTTATGAGACGCATTGTGTTGCGGCATAGTTAGATTCTTGTGAAAGAGTCTACCCCTTTCTTTTCTTTCTTGTAGATCGTGATGGCGGCGCAGCTAATCCATGATCGAGTGGAGATGGAGTGCCTAGAGGGAGCTTGGGAGACCCTCGAAGGCAACACGAGGTGCCGATTTCAAGGCACGATTCGATTTACGGCTACTTCATTGGTGCATCCAGATGAACCGGCGTGTACGCTTCAGCGCACTGTAGAGTGGATACTACCCACGCCTACACCATATCGTCTAGTGGAGCCAGTCCAAGTGATCGAGGTAACGTCATCCGAGGAAGACCCAGAGGAGGATCTCGAGGAGCTACCTCCCAAGCCTGCTGTGGATGCTCTTGACTTTCTAGAGGGTGATGAGGACCCACTTCCTGAGGTGGATTCCCCCGAGGAAGTCATGTCGGCATCTGAGGCAGACTCTACGGAGGATAGTGGCCCGAGAGAGATGGCGACCAGTGGAGGCTCTTCATCATAGTGGACAGTTCCATGGATTAGTTTTGTATACTTTTGAGGGTGGGTGTATCTAGGACTGACTGTTAGGTTTACTCTTTTGTTTTTGTATGGGTAGACCTATTGTATAGGAATTTGATGATTGTATACATGTGGCTGAAGCCACCACTGTGGACACCTTTGCTCTGGATGACACTATGTATTTTGTAAAACTCCCATATTTTGGACAACTTTAAATGATGAAGGTATTTATGTTTAATCTTGTTATTTGAAAAGAAAGCAGTAGCAAACTTCATTTGCAAAAGAGTTTACCGACCGTATTTTGTTTTTATTATTTTCACGTGACGACCTAAAATAATGGCTGGTACATTCTTCCCTTTGAAACAGCAAAATATAGAGATTATGAGCGGTAAGAAAGAAATGACTTCGAATAGAGTTGTGAACTGGCCATTCAGGACTCTATAGTGAGGATTTTCCTTCTGAACCTAATTATTGTAAAAAGAGAAAGAAATGAAAAAGAAAAAGAAAAAAAAATCTACCATGGTTTTTGTTATTTAAATCATTACTATTAAACCAGTCATTAATTTAGGGACGCCACATACCCTATTAAGAATATGACATGCAGAATATAAAGCTTCACCCCACATATTTTTTGGCAAACCAGAACTTACAAGCATAACATTCACCATATCAAGCAAGGTATGATTCTTTCTTTCCACAATAACATTAGATTGAGGAGCATATGGAGGTGTCACTTCATGAAATAACCATGCATTTCACAAAAATTACTCATGTCTAAAGATGTGTATTCTCCACCTCTATTAGAACATAGAATTTTAATTTTTCTTTCTAATTGATTTTCTACTTCTATTTTACATACTTTGAACTTATCAAACAACTCACTTTTGTGATTAACTAAATACACATAGCGATATTTAGAGAAATCATCAATGAAAGTAATAAAGTGTCTTTTACCACCACGTGTTAACACATCATTACTATCACATACATCACTATGAACCAATTCAAGCAAGTTAGTTTATCTTTCAATACATGTAGTAAAACCTTTTCTAGGTTGCTTTGCTTGAATACATGTTTCACATTTTTTGTTTTAAATCAATGGAAGCTTTAGGAATAAAATCAAGAGACATCATTCTTTTGATAGAATTCAAATTCACATGTCCAAGCCTAGCATGCCACATTAGAACATTCAACATTTGCAACAAAAGAAGAAATGTTGGATATTTTATTAATAGAAAGAGGCATAAGACTTAACTTAAACAAACCATCACAAATGTAGCCTTTACCAATAAAAACACCATGTCTCATAACTCAAAAACAACCTTGTACCCTTGTTGGACTAACAAAGAAGTACTTATTAAATTTTGCCTGATATCAGAAATATGATAGACTCCATCTAAAACAAGAAAATTCCCTGAAGATCTCCTAACACATGTGCCATACTCTCATTCCCCATGCTCACAGTACGTGTGCTTGATTCCTATAAGATGAGGAATCAGAGGTAGCACCGATGGTAACAACATTAGCCTGAGGTTTAGGGAAAGACGTACGTTGGCGATGGCGTTGAAAACAATTCTTGGCCAAATGATTAGCTCGCCCACAAACAAAGCAAAAAATTTCATTCCCTAGATTTTGATCCTTAGGCTTATTGTTGTTATTAAAAGCATTGCTCTTATTTTTAGAAAAAGAAGGCTTTGTACCAAATTTAGTTTTGTTAAACCCATGCTTTTTGAAGGACTTAGAGAAAGGTTTACTAGAGCTCTTAACAAGATAGGCCTTAGAATGAGAATCATATTTTTGCAAATATTTTTTAGATGAATGATGTTTATCCTCGATGCAGAGACAGACAAGCAAATCAGCAAAGGTGAAACCTTCATGTTTATGTTTCAGGCTTCCAGCAAAATCAGTCCATGAATGAGGAAATTTTGAAATCATGAAAGCCACAAGCATAATGTCAGGCAAAACAATTCATTTCAATTTCATGTCATAAATAATGTTTTCAAATTCATGGATCTAATATGAAATAGATTTTCCATCAATCATTTGAAACGCAATCATTTTTTCACAAGAGTATCTACTTAAACCTTTTTCAGCAGATCCATATTTCAATTCAAGTGCTTCCCATTACTCAACAGAAGTTTTAGTATGGCAAAAAAATTTAGATATGTTATCAGCCAAAACACTTAAAATGCATCCATGACATAAAATATCTTTATTTGAAACATCATGCTTAGTGGTAGAAGATTTGGTAGCATCAGTTTGAACTATATCAATAAAGGAAGTTAAAGTTTTTATTTCTCTTTTAGAAATGACAGAGTATAAATTAATCCAATTCAGTAAGCCAAAATTTCATTTGTTGTTGCCAACTGAAAATTTTCACCCGTAAATTTTTCAGGCTTATTAGAAAGGGACTTAATCATATCCATGACGGACATTTTGATAAAATAGAATGCTGCTGCACAAAAGACTATGCAAGAAGAAAGTGAATGGTTTTTCTCTCTAAGACTGTTAGAAATTAAAATAAAATAAAATAAAATAAAATAAATGAGAAGAAAATGCAAAGTCTTAAACTAAATAACAAAACAACACTAGTAAAGTAACTTTAGGAGATGACAGAACATGAATCAACAAAGCAATATAACATACAATAGATACAAAGGAAAATAATTTAAGGGATAAATTTTTAATTAGTTTGGGTTGAAGCGTGCAAACATTATCCTTAGAGAGAAAACGCTTCCACTACTCCGGTAGAAAATTTTGATTGCCCTTCTCTCCCAAGATACGACAACCCGTTGGTTCCGATCGTGTGCAGCAAAATAATCCCCGAACCTTCTAAACACTAATGCTCTTGCTCTCAAAAAGATAATAATTTTTTTATAAGAAAAGGAAGAGAAGAAATTTAGAGGAAAAAGAAAACAAATTGTGTTTTCTGCTTGTGTGTTTTTTGCCAAAGAAAGAAAGAAATATATATAGGCATAGACCCTCTTATACAATAACAAAAAAGAAAACTAATTAAAACTACATGAACATTAGAAACCAACGTACAAAACAAAAACACATGTAACAATAAAGATAACAAACTACATTGACCCACTAAAAATAAAATCTTAAAAGATAAGAATTCTAGTTTTACATAATAAATTTTAAAACAAATATTTTATTTTATAAAAATAAAATTAATGTAACTAATATATTTTTATAAATTTTAAATTATAAAACAAATATTTTGTAACATTCAATACATCTATAATTTTGAACTTCATGTTACTTATCCAGAAGACATGTCAGATTCATGGCATCACGATTAAATTAAATGGAATGACAGTTTTTATTTAGAATCTGTATAATAAATTTTTTAATATGTTTGCAGCTTATTTCAATAATTTATTCTTTTAATTTCTCTTTCTTTTCTATCATATTATTCATAACATCTCTTACTTTTGTCTTTTTATCTTATGCATTTTTTATTCTATCATAATTAAATTTGAAAATGTCTTTTTTCTTTAAATATCTATTGCGCGCTTCATTGTATAAGAGGAAAATAAAACATGTTCGTTCATGTCATTGTTTTTTGTTTTCACACTTCGTGAAAAACGTCGAGTAATATAGAGTGTAAAAAAGAAACAAAATATTCTTTTCAACAAATGTAAAGAGAGGTATAAAAGAAGTGACCTAAAATAACGAAGTTAGAAAAAGAAAACATCATAAAGAAGAGAACTGAAAAGGACGGATGGTTCCATCGAAATCGCTACAAGTATTAAGTAGTGAGTAACTTTAGTCAGACTCATTCATAGCAAGTGGGATGAGAAGATAGATAGTAGGAAAAGTATAAAAGGAGTGAAAATTACAGATGTATAACGGGTGATATCAATCTAATAAAAACATAAGAAGAAAAAAATATAAATAAATAGAAAGTATAAAAAGATGCAAGAAAGGGTGAATGTTAAAACTAAAAAAGTGACGATCGAGAATCATAAAGTAAGGAATACTATTTTATAGACAGTACCCTAATGTCTATCTATGTCTGCAAAGAGATAGAGGTAAGAAAAAAAATTATAAATACAATAGGTGATATAATATGACTTAAGAGAGGAAAAAAAAAAAAAAAAAGAGAGGTACAATAAATGTCAGCAATATTATAGTGTGTATATGTATCGTGCATTCTGAATATTTACAACTGGGTCCTGTGTTCAATTTGATCACGTTTTGTTCAAGTGGCCGACCCACCACGTGAATCTTCCTTATCATCACGCCACGTGCGAGTTTTCTTTCGGGTGTTGAAATTGAATTCTGCACATAAAACATGTGACTGAATAGAAACGAGTGGTTCATAGATCCTGCAAGTTCCTTTTCGTATCGCGTAGGCACCAAGTTAAAGCCTACAAGCAATTGTCCTTGTTTCCTTAATAAGACATGGCACAATCCCAGGACTAGTCTCTTAGTTATCCTCTCAGCCCCTCTTTGTCAGAATAAGTGTTGAAAGCTAAACTAAAGTTGAAGTATGGTACGCCGTGAATGCATGCTCTTACTCTACTGTCCTCACTGACCTAACTTTGTGCTCACAACATGACAAACTGTTTCAGTTACAATATTACCTCGTAGCTTAAGAAGCATTTCGACAGTATGCCATGATGTAAGCTTTCACTGTCTATGATAAATTAACGAGAACTAGTGTAGCTATTAATTAATATAAAGGGGTAAATTAATTAGTGGGCAATTGATTTATGTAATGATCGATGGATGATCCATGATTATGGTAATGTTGATGTGTTTTCTTGATCACAAAGGATAGATGCATGCGGTGATGGGGTGAATTTATGAGGCACATGTGAAAACACCAAATGCAACATGGACAAGTGCTATTCTGTGACCACGCGTCAATTTCTTGTGGCTTTAGTTAGGTTATATATTATATATATGTGTGTGTATGTATGGGGATTTTTATTTTCCCATATGTAAATGCAAGTTCATGCCCATACATGCCTTGCTGTCTTTCCGTTTATATGATGATGAGTTTGACACTACTATCTGACCCATCCCAAACAGATTCTACGCTCTGTTACATAATCTACAGGGGCAAACAACATTATTGCGTTCATATTTTAAAGTTTAATGAGAAACAGAAGAAAAACAATTACCAACATAAGATGTTCATAACCACCTGTCTACAGATGGTTGACCCATCCTTTTTATTCTCTGAAATCCCTTTATCCAATAACTAAAAGTACTAATTTCACAGGGAATAAATCTTTGTTCAAAGTGTATATATAATCATTAGGTTGAGCGCGTGAGACAGACAAAATTTATGGTATCAACGTAACGTTTAAACAAACAATCATGGAGATAATTAATAACAGGACCTCCTATAATAGGTAAGCAAGCATGCCACTGGAAATATATTAAGTGTTTTGAACTATGTGGTTCTTAACTGTATCTTCTACAATGCACATAGCACCTCATTTAAAATATATATAAAGCATGCAGATATAGTTTAATATAAGATCTCGTATATATTACAGCACATAGCTAATAATGGTACGCAAAACCAAACATCCAACTACTTATATAAACAAACCCAATAATATGTTTTAATCCAGAGACATTCCAGCCTTATGGAACTTCAGAACTTAGGTTTTATCTTGATAATATTTAATCACCGTTCAGTAATTGCATTGACCAGCTATCCTCCATGCTCCAATAGTTAATGTTGTTGTTGTCATTGGTACAACAACTGGATTGATCAGGATTAATTGTAGGGAACTGAGTTGAAAATGGCTCTAACATTCCTTGATAACAGGGTGGAGAATACATCTCCATGGGCTCAGCCATGGTGGAAACATGGCTAGTGCTAGCTTGGTGATCATTTATCTCAGAATTATTACTACTCTGTTGCTGAAAGTTCTCAGCTTGCTTGATGTGCTTCTGGATCCTTGTCCTCCAATAGTTCTTGATCTCATTATCAGTCCTTCCAGGTAGATGCTTGGCAATTTTGGACCACCTGCATCAATTGGTGAATACGCTGTAACGAAATTTTGGGAAAACCTCTAAACTTTTTAAATGGATGAGTAAATAGTGACAAAGAAAATGCCTTGCACTTTAATTAGTTACATCAAACAATTGGATAAGCAATTATTTTTTAAAAAAAATTATTGCTTTTAATAAATTTTCCTTACGAAAAAATAAAAATCAAACTAGTGGATATAACTATAGTCATATTGATCAGAGTAAGCGGAGAGTCACAAGAAATCTATAATATGTTGAAATATGTGGTGGAAAAGAGGGTACACGAGTGTGCATGAGTGATAGTAAGCTAAACTAAAGAATTTGTTTAATTTCTTGAAAAAGAAATTATTAAGTTGAAATTTAATCAAAAACTGCCTAAAAATGACTGCCACACTTTTTATTAACTAAAAAGTGGCAACACCTATATTAAATACGATTGTGTGTCTGATGGAGGCCATGTTCATTGGCTGAGAATCAATGTGACGTTATGTTTGAATCTACTTATAAAACGATTAGTGTTGAGGTACGTAAGATGCTAAATTTCCTTTGATGTATGAAGATAATGCCCTTTGCTTTGTAGCAGGGGCTCCTCTAAGACCCGAAAATCAGATTTCTCAAAGCATGCCTCAGGTAGAGAGAGTATGGTTCAATTAAAACATTTACTATTCTCTTCTCCATCGATATCCGTTCATACACATATGTACATGCATACACACGTATACAAATTTTCTACATAGCAAATTTTAAACATGTCACCTTCATTTCTTGTAGTAATAATTTACCTCAAACTCGTTTGGCTATCCATCTCTGTTTATTTCAAGAAAACCCACATTTCATTATACTCGTGCCTCATAAAAGCTAGTCATTTTTATACAACAAATGTAATATATATTTGCAAAATTAGTTTGAATTAAACATTTTGCTTGTCTTATATTACTAGTAGATGATTCGTTTCCTTAATTTCCTGAGAAGGAATTTGGGATACTGCGAAAGGTACGTGTAAGGGTGGTGCTAACTAGCTAGTTTATATATGCACTATGCATGCATGTAAGTGTATCTTCAGTTTATATATGCACTATGTAAGGTTATCTTCAAAGAGAGGCTCTAAAATTTACAAGGACACCTGCCCTTGTTAAGAAAAGCCAAAAGTGTATGGTTTGGGTCTATTTTCACTCAAACTCTCTTTCATCCGAACTAGAAAGCTATAAAGATATGCCCACTTCCATGAGTTCAACCTAAAGTGGAAGGTGCTCATGTCCAACTTATTTTGCCCTCGTTCACTAGCCTTATAGAAATAGTCATTTGTAAACTAGACGACCCTTTAGGAGAATAAAACAGCTTTATATATATAATTATATTTGCTAGTATAATAAGAAAAAAAACCTATAATTATGTAAAACAGCATTATGTTGAGAAACAACCTTTCTAATACAATCTATTTCTTGTTTAATGTAATCTTTCTATCAATAGTTTTTTAAAAATCATCCAGCCTCGATTTTACTCAGTCACCTGTTCACACATCCTTTATTTCAATATTTTATTGCTTTCTCTCTCTTTTATTAAAACACGGGCCATTTGTTTGTTTTATCTTCCTCTGCCTGGGGAAAGCACAGGAATTGCTCTAGTTTTAACTATTTACAATCATATTTCTCTTCCTTTGGTCATCGATTTATTTTTCTTGTTTTAATGTAGTTTAGTATGATGAGCTATTTTTCTATCTTATGTAACAAACCCAGAGGGAAAAGAGTATCAAATACATCATCTTAAATAATTTTAATTATTTAAAAAGTAAGTATAAAATAACGTGTTTCTAAAAAACTATTTTGTTTTCTTATCTAGTGTATATGATAAAAAAAAATCATATAATATATGATTTATTTTATTTTGAAATAAAACTACAGAATCCATACAGCCAAACCTCCAATTTTTTAGATAAGTGATAGATTCTTAGAAGTTAAGGTTTCATGGTACAATTTGTTTATGAATAAAAATTAAAATATTCCATTCATCAAATTTACGAAAAATTTAGAAAGGAGCACATAATTCAAAATCAACAGGAAAAATTCATTAATTCATGTGGTTCTTGTTAGATCTAAAAGGCCTAGGACCTCTCTTTCGCCTGCCATATGTATGCATATGTAAGAGAGAGGGAACGGTAGTGGGGATCATTGCAACAGTAAGGATGGTTGTATGTATGTACCCTTTAAAGGAAAACAGTCCAATTCTTCCATATGGATGGAATCCGAGACAACCAATCCTTTTAGAAACTCTAAAAATTCATATATAGATTTTCTCCAAGAAATTTGTGGCCACAAATCCAACAAATCCCCATGTGTTGAAACCTTTCTCTTGGCTAGAATTCTCTCCCCCGATAACACTCACGACCCCCCCCCCCCTCAAATTGTCGTCCAAGAATATTGTACTCATGTGCTTCCTAGTGCAAATGAATGCCTCCAAAGCCAAATACTACAACTCAAAAGAGAGCAAAGAACTTCTTTCGTGGTTCAAAACTGAAGAAGGGTTGACGAAAAATTATTTTTTATTTTCTGGGTAAGGATATCATTATTTATGTGAAATATAAGATCTTTGTTTCCTTATAAATTTTCATCGTATTTATGAAATACCTGTTTCCCCACTTTGCGTGGAGCTCCATAATCAAAAGTTGTTCCTCGGGTGTAATATTCCCTCTTCTAACATCAGGACGGAGGTAATTTAGCCACCTTAGCCGGCAACTCTTTCCGTTACGTTTGAGACCTGTTAAAGCATGCAAGATGATGAATCATTTTCTCGCACCATAGGGTTTAAGTTTGAACGAAAAAGAGAAAAGAAGAAGAGAATACACAAAGAATAAGAAAAAAAAAGTTGAACGAAAAATATGTTTACCAGCAGCTTTGGCCAAAGAGTTCCAAACACCTTCCCCATGATTTGCAATATAGTTCATCAAGATCAAGTCTTCTTCCATTGTCCAAGGCCCTTTTCTCACTTCAGGATCTTGAGACGTCTTACACTGTTGTTTTTTATCCATTGACTTGTGTGTGTGATAGAGAGAAGGTTGGGTGGGGAAGAGGGGAGAGAGAGATACTGATATCTTAATAACGGGGGTTGGCGGGTTTAAATAGAGGCAAGACAAATTATTAGTTAATTTTAATGAAAATTTTCTATTAGGGATAACAAGATATGATTTTACGTACCTAACTGTGTTTATCATGTAAACACATGCATGCATGACTATGTTTTTGGTTTCCTTCGGCAAAACTAAAGCTTAAGAAAATAGTCATTACGTACGTACTCTTAAGTCACGCACATGCACGAGGGCATATCAGGTGTCTAAATACATTATTTTTTTTTCAAAAGTGACGAGATCAGGAGGCTATTTTAGAAATATCTCAAGCCTTGGTGTTATATAAAAACGGTTATGCGGAGGGGAAAATTCAAATATTTACTGTAGTTTAGAGTTTTGTAATGCAAATTAAATGACATAATACGTATTTATTAAGTTGTCGTGTTGTGTTTCGTCATAATTTAAGCTGATTATTACATCACCCTTGTTACGACTAAAAAGTGGACCTGCGCCCCAGCTGCCTTCGAACAGAAGTTGCTATTCTCATCCCCGAATTTTGCTATTTTGACCAAGCTGATTATTACATCACCCTTGTTACGACAAAAAAGTGGACCTACACCCCAGCTGCCTTCGAACAGAAGTTGCTATTCTCATCCCCGAATTTTCTATTTTCACCACTCATGTGAGTGACTTTTTACTGAATTCCAAAAATACTCTTCTTACAGAATAATGATTCCTTCGTACATTCTGTTACAATGTATGGGGTGGAAAACAAAAGTATAGAAATAGAAGTGTGATTCAATTGCATACATGCACAATGGAATCATACTTCAATTGTATATATATATTTTTTCATGTCGTATATTGCAATGAAAGTATATTAATTTCCATAGTACCCGTGTGCAACATAATTACACTTTCCTTGTCATATGAATCACAACAAAAACATGATTCTATTATACACATGTATAATAATCATGTTTTCATTGCATTGTTTGACAGACATCTTGTAGTTTGTTAAAATAGAACACTCGAATCATAATACGATAATAATGGCCACAATGTGCAGAAATTAACAAGCTTTGCTGTCAATACTATAGGAATAAAATCATTACACATAACATAAAAACAGAAAGCAATAACAATAAGTAATATAAAAGTAATTACTAAAATAAATCCCTAGTAATGTCTATAATATACTCAGATACTCTAGTTGAATGAAATGGTATTGAGTTCAATTTTGGCATTAGTTCAATATCTTCTCCATTGTGGTGCAATAGGAGGTAGGGAACAATCTCCTTTTAGAAAAAGTTAAATAATGATGAAAGAAAGGGTACAATATAGTTGAGTTAGTGAACAAATTTACATGCTTACAATAGTAAATAGTTTCTTAAGTAGATTATGTGTACCTGCACAAAGTAATTTTTGTTAACAAATCCAATAGCAACAACCTATTTTTATGCAACAGATGCTGCCCGACTCCTAAGTGAAAAGAAAGTACAAGTTTGCAGCATAGATAAGTGGATCAATACAACATTATACTTGTTGGATTATATTTGAATCATGATTTTGGTTTATATATTTTATATATAAAGGAGCCATTTCAATTATTATGTTTTAGTTTTATAGCGTAATAATTTCCTTAGAATAGGCAAGATTCATTGAATAAAGAAATGTTATTCTAAAAGCATCTTTGGTCTAGTATTATTGTTCACTAAGGTGACAATAATGCATTGAGGCTATTGTGAGTAGACTAACCATGTCTTATGTAACACCTTGAAATTCTGATAACTAAAAATAAATGTATGATGTATTTCTTGTATTATTTAATTACTTGATTAATTTGGATTATTTGAAGTTTTGTGTGAATTATTCTTGTGCCACTACTTGGTGTGCTTGTTAGGTTATGTGGAGTTTGATTGATCTACATTACAATTATAACTGTGTGATTCCAAGATTGGCCCAAAATCTGTTTTGGTAAAACAACAATCTCATATTTGTTAACCGTTGGATTTCTTTCCAATTTATATTGTAGGCTCACAACCCACGTCTACATGTTTTCACCGTTGGGATTTCCAAAATAACATCTAGAGTGTGAGATATAACCTTTGAATAGAAGCAGGGAAATATGTTGGAGCAGGGATTCGCCAAGAACTCGCCTAGACGTGTTTGAGTTGGGCCAGCTCGCCCAGGCAAGCAAAATTTTGCCTGAGCGAGTCGTGTAGGTTACAAATATCACCAGCAACAAGAAAGGATGCATTTTTCGCTCCCTCTCCAAAACTCACCCAAACCCTAAAACATCTTCCTCCACCACCCACGACCATCAGTGACCACCATGAGCCGTCGCCATTTGCCACCAGACTATTGCACAGAGAGGAACACTTTAATTGTAGCGGAATCTCCAAAACTAAACTTGAGAATTCGGTAGAGAATGAAGCCTTCAACCATCCCTTCACGGTTTCTTCAAGGTAACCATGTTTTCTATGCCTTCTCCTAGTTAGTTTGAGCCTCTCTTAGTATCTTTTGTGATTTGGGTACCGTTATTGGATGTTTTTACAATTCCTTTGAAAAACATTTGAAAATGAGACATTGTAAAAGTTTCCTTTTTATAAAATTGATGTTTATTTGTGATGGTCATTGAACCCCGATCACATTGGCATGACCGGAATTTCAAAATGACGTCTTTTTATGTGGACTTGAAAAACACCATTTTAGTCCCTTTTAAATTTGAGTGGGTATTTGACCATGAATGTTAATGATAACCTTGCCTTTGAAATCTATACTAAATTGTATTTAATTTGGTATATAGAGCTTTGCGTTCGGACTAACGAACGTGAACCTAAGAGATCTCAAAACAACACCACAAGGAGCTAACGGGAGAATATAGACACGTGAAGGGAGTTTATGGTTAGTTTATAGCTTTGGATACCATAAATGGGGTCAAGAAACCTAATTATGGGGATGTATGTCTATCCCTGTTGCGTGCTGGTTTTCAAGAAAAATTATGTTTTAAACTAATGGGATGCGATATATTTGCTAATGATGAATCAAATTGTGAATGATGTTGTTGTTGTAATGATTGAAATTATTGGGAAAAGTCGTAATTACATAGGAGACTCTGTCCAAACTTTTATATCTATTCTTCTATTTACTTCTTTATCAAATTTTAAATGGGCATCAGAGTTTGTTTTGTATACCATAGTCCTCCTCTTTAATTTATAATTTTTTTCTAAAATATCAATCTCGTTATATTACGAATTATTATTATATGTGAGGTATGTTGTCTAAAGACCTGGGGAATGTGAATCCCAGACATGAGTTATGTAACGACCCTCCTTGTCGCTACAGTATCACTACTTTAAAACGCAAAAATTTCAGTTTTTAAATGAAAACTCCATTAATTTGTTTATGAAAACGAGCGTAAATTTTTCATGATACACTTTCATCAAACAACGCACAAATACTTGATTGAGTATGTATCTATCTATGTATGTATATATATATATATATATATATATATATATATTTAATTAGCCTAGTATATATCATTCAGTTGATGAAAAATAAATTAGTTCATACATATATTTAAATTTGTGATTTACATCCCCAAATCAAAAGAATTGCGAAACCAGCTACCGAGGAGTTGATTAACAAAACACAACTCTCTCCCAAAATCATCTCAATGTCATGACATCGGCTTGGCGGCTCCAACAAAAAGAATCTCCCTCCATGTAAGCTACAGTTGTTCATTTGCTCCCACGAAGGAAGGTACACGATCATCACAGATGCCAACCACACGATACAAAATTGTAAGGGTGGGTTTATTATAAATGAAACCAACAATTGTCAAATGCCCATAATTAGCAAGAGAAACAATAACACGTGACATGCTCATACACAATTACCAATCAATTCAACCTACACTTAACTATTCATCAACTTTTCCACAATTCCAATCAATCATGCTTAGTATGATGCATGCACCTAACCTCAACTCTCAAATGCAATGTGATACCATTCATCGGGAAATAGCCTAAGCGTGTTCACATGACACTCTCACATAGGAAAACTAGGCAGTAAGTTTCAAGGTCACCCTTCATGCACAAGCAACTCCCTCCTCCCCTCATGGTGATCAGCCTGAGTCTCAAGGAAGTTCCAAACTGAGTGACATGCCCCCAAGTACAAGTATTTTCTCTCATGAAAAACTTCAAGTACTTACTAACAAAGTTTATATTATTTCCATACAGTATGAAATATAAAACATAGGCACCATCAATGCATTGATCGTGGATAATTAAAGATTCTAAGTCACCCCCTTCTTTCTCCAGGGATGCTTAAAACTCTTTAACCACTCTATTTCCTCCTCTAGGGATATCCATCATGGTCACAACACCCCCCCCCCATATACATGCACAACATACATCATCATAGTGACATCATCAATGTCAACATCAACATCATCTCATTTTAAGGTCATTATCAACATCAACATCATCTCATCTCAATACCATCATCATCATCAACATCAACATCATCTCATATCAATGACATTATCAACAATAACAACATTATTTCATTTCAATATTATCATCAATAACAACATCACCTCATGTCAAAATATCATCAATGACAACATCATTCTCATATCAATATTACCATCAATAACAACATCACCTCATATCAACATTATCATTGATAACAACATCATCAGTAATCACATTCCTCACATACATACATATAAATTTCATGCCTGAGCTTCATACTTCTCAGGTCTTCAAACAACATAAGTCTAATAAGATGATAATATCATTCATCAATAGTAAATGTATTGCATCCCGTTAGTCGAAGACATTATATTTTTTTTTCTTGAAAACCAACATGCACAAGGATAGACATACATACCCATAATTGGGTTCCTTGACCCCAATTATAGTATTAAAGCCATAAATTATAATAAACTTCTCTCACCTAGCGTGAGCTCTTTGTCAGCTCCTCTTTTCTTCGCTCAAAATCCTCTCACGTTCACGTTCGTTGGTCCAAACACAAATTTCGATATACCAAATCAACGAAAATTTAGTATAGATTTCAAAAACAAGGTTAATATCAACATTTGGGGACAAATACCCCTATCAAAATAAAAGGGGCTAAGGGGTGTTTCATTTTCTACTACAAAGAGACGTCATTTTGAAATTCTGATCACGTGAAGGTCACGAAAACATCATCAGTTTTATAAAAAGATAGCTTTTACAACGTCTTATTTTCAAGGGGTTTTTGAAGGAAGTGTTAAAAATCTTATTACGGTACCCAAAACACAAGAGACACTTAGAGAAGTTCAAACTAACTAGGAGAAAAGGCATAGAAGTTAAGATTACCTCAGAGAAGCTATGAAAGAAAGGATTGGGAGCTCGTTCTCCACAAAATCCTTGAGGTGAACTCTGAGGATTTTGATCCGATTAAAGCGTTCCTCTTTGTGCGGAGGTCTGACGGCAAGTAATGGTGGTGAAGGAGAAGGAGTTAGGGGTTTTTGGACTGAAATTTTAGAGGGAGGGAGCTCAAAACGCATAATTTTATGCTATGGGATATATTTATAATCTACAAATCTCACTTAGCAAGCTTGTCTCGCTAAGCAGAAATTCACTTTTGGCATTGAGCGTGGCCTCTCGCGCTTAGTGAATTACTTCATTGGGTTGGAATTGCACTTGGCGTGCCTGTCTCATTAAGTAAGTTTCCCTCTTGGGTGGGGAATTGTGCTTAATGTGCCTGCCTCGCTTAGCAAATTTCTCTCTCAAGTTAGGAATTGCGCTTAGCACGCTTGTCTCACTAAGCGAGATGTCCAAAACTGATATTTTACAAATCCCAATGATAGCATGAAGACTTGGTTTACGAACCTACACTCCAAATTTGAAGGCGATCCAACGGTTAACGAATCCGAGGTCATGATTTTACCATAATAGGTTTGGTTAAAACATGAAATCTCACAATTTCAACATAGGTCAATCAAATTCCACATAACCTATCATCCACATCAAACAATCACACATAACTAATTCACACAATACCTCAACTCATCAAAATTAATCAAATAACACAAGAAATACATTAAACATCAATTTTAAGTTAGTGAAATATCATGGCATTACAAGTTATATGCATATATGTGGAATGTGATTGCTTGTGATGTTGATGATATTGAAATGAGATGATGTTGATGGTGATATTGAGATGAGATGATATTGATGTTGATGATGATATTGAGATGAGATGAAATGATGTTGATGTTGATGATGTCATTGAGATGAATGCATGTTGTGTATGTACATGGGGATGGAATGACCTGTCTAAGTATCCTTGTAGAGGGAAGAGGATTTGGTTTAAAAATTATAAGCGTTCCTTGAGAGGGAAAAAGGTCATTTAAATTTTTTAACTATTCAAGGTTAGTGCATTGATGGTGCCCATGTGCATTCATAGGAACACTATAAACTTTGTCGGTAAGTACATGTGGTTATTCATGAGGAAAAATGATGGTACTTGGGGGCATAACACTCAGTTTGGAACTCCCTTGAGACTCATGTTGATCAACCTGGGGGGGAGTGGTGGCGCATTGCATTTGGTAGTTGAGTCAATTGCATGCATCCTTCTAAGCATAATTGTTTTGAATTGTTGAGAATAAATGTTATTATTCATTATTATTTTCTTTCTAAATATTGTCATGTGATAATTGTTGATTTTTTACCATAAAATCACCCTTGTAATTTTGTACCGTGTAGTTGGTGCCTATGATGATCTTGAACTTCCATTCGTGGGAGTAGATGAGCAGCGGTAGGTGTCTTGGAGGAAAGCCTTTTGTTAGAGCTGTCAAGTCGACGTGATAATGTTGGAGTTTATTTTGGGAGAGAGTTCCATTTTTTTAATCAACTTTTACTTAATTGGTTCATTAATTTTCTTGATTGGATATGTAAATTCCTGGTTTAGATACATGTAAAAACTGAATTAGACCTTGACACGTGAATGATGTATAGTGGTTATATATATATATATATATATATATATATATATATATATATATAGACACAGACACACACACACACGCGTATTTGTGTGTTATTTGGTGGATGTATATCGCAAAACATTTATCACCATTTTCATAATCAAATAATAGAACTTTCACTTAAAATTGAAATGTCACATTTTAGAGTTAGTGATATCGTAGCGACAAGGCGGGTTGTCACATTTTAGTGGTATCAGAGCAAGTCGAACCTTTCGGCTAGTGAGTTATGTGTCTGTTGTGTTTCTCTGTGTATTTTGTGCTTTGTATGTTGAATGTTTGAGTACCTAATTGTATTGTAGGTTCTAAGGTTGTTTGTGTTTGAAACTTACTCACATTGTTGTTTTACATGGGTTATGGCGATTTGTTGATGCTATCATAACATGTTTGTATCCCTGATGTCTATTATACCATTGGTTTCAATGCCTTGTCACGAGTTAGGTCAATTAAGCGCAAAGCCTAAAAATAAGCAACAATCATCAATTATTCCCAATTATTAGCCTAAGACCAAAACTGAATTAATGTGAGAAAATAAGAGTCAAAGAAAGGAAAATAAGCTAAGAAGAATAGGAAAATAATAAACTAAAAATGCTCAATCAAATTCCACAACACTTATCTTTTGCACTCTGGGGCAAAACTAAAAGAAAGACTAAGAAAGATCAAACTAAAGTAAAACCACAAACTAAAAGAAAGGCATGGACAAGGCACACATATTTTTCAATGGATCCTAACAATGCACAAAAGTGAGAAAGATGGAAAATGGAGGAATAACATCAAGGTAAAAAGAAATCTATGAACACATGATCATAAAATGCAAAGTAGAAAAGTAGTAAAGTCAAATTTAAGAATGCACCAAGGTGAAAAAAAATTCTCAAAGAACAACACTCAACCTCACTAAATGTGTATGGGTTTGTGTTTAAACTCAAGCAGCACATGCACTAGCACACCAAAATTTTGACAAAACTCTAATCCATTCAACTTGAACCACACATGCATCAAAAGATCCAAAGGGCTTTTATTGGATTGTAATGTATGTCTTAGGTAAAGATGGATATGAGAAGGACATTTAGGCTAAAACTAAGAGAAAATAGGAGCAATGTGGAGTAAGCAAACAAGCAAAAGGAGGGTAAGAAATAAAAAAAAACAAAGTGGAGAACAAAAAAAATGAAAATAAAAAGAACTTACAAGAATGAAAATGAATCACAACAAACTTCATTGCATTTTTTCTCTTCTTTGTTTTGTACACTTTCTTTCTTTCTTTTCTTTTCTTTTTTTTTTTTTTGCTTTTTATACTCTTTTCCTTTGTTTTTGATTTATTTTTCTTTTTCTCTTTGTTTTTCTTTTTTCAAAAAATTAAAAGAAAATGAAATGGCAAACATAAAGGAACATGCATGAAAAAAAAAATCCCCCCCACTTGTTTGAAACCTACTCGCAAAACAATTCCAAAGCCACTTTTCTCTCTAATGTTTTGGACAACATGGGTTTCCACTTTTTGGCTTGTAATGAGCTACAAAATGAAAGAAAGGGTTAAAGGCCGAAAGAGGGTGACAATGGATATCAATGCATGGTAGGTTTATTTGGCTAGTAGCTAAAAGAAAGAAGGCTTAAATCATCTCAATCAATGCATGTGAAACAAGGAATAACAAGAAAGGCAAGGCAAAGCCTAGAGTAATCTAGCACAAGTGATGGAAGCTTGCTTGTGGAGCTTCTATGGAGGCTGGATCTTTGAGCTTCAATGAGGTCCTTCAATGGTGATTTTCCACCATGGAGATGCAGTGGAAGGCAAAGGAGAAGAGGAGAGAGGAGACATCATCCACAAGGGAATAAGCCAAGGAAGAAGGAGCTTCGCCACCAAGATGAGCCTTGGATAAAAAGCTTGGACATGATGCTTCAATGGAGGAAAAGAAAGAGGGAGAGAAATAGAAAGGGGGGAGCATGAAATTGAAGGAAGAAAAGAGGGAGAGAAGTGGAACTTTGAGTTGTGTCTCACAAGACTTTCATTCATCAAAGTTACAACAAGTGTTATACATGCTTCTATTTATAGACTAGGTAGCTTCCTTGAGAAGCTTCTTTGAGAAAACTTCCTTGAGAAGCTAGAGCTTAGCTACACACACCCCTCTAATAACTAAGCTCACCTTCTTGAGAAGCTTTCTTGAGAAGATTCCTAAAGAAGCTAGAGCTTAGCTACACACACCTCTCTAATAGCTAAGCTCACCTCCTTGAGATGAGAAGCTAGAGCTTAGCTACACACCCCCTATAATAGCTAAGCTCACCCCCATTCCAAAAATACATGAAAATACAAAAAAAAAAAGTCCCTACTACAAAGACTACTCAAAATGCCTTGAAATACAAGGCTAAAACCTTATACTACTAGAATGGCCAAAATATAAGGCCCAAAAGAAGGAAAAACCTATTCTAATATTTACAAAGAGTGGATCTAACCTTGACCCATGGGCTCAAAAATCTACCCTAAGGTTCATGAGAACCCTAGGGCCTTCTTTAGTAGCTCTAGCCCAAGCCTCTTGAAGTCTTCTATCCAATACCCTTGGGGGGTAGGATTGCATCAACAAGGATGAAATCACACATGAAGCAACATGAATGGAATAGTGCAATCCATCTGCAAAGGCCCAAAAACTCAGAAGGCATAATTCTATCACACATGATCTACCTTAAATTTTATTTTCCAAGCCTACTTATCACTTCAACAATTGCAACAATGGTTCACACAGTCATGAAACCTTTAAACAAAAAATGATACATCTCTCATAATTTATACAAGTTAGATATCCTATGAAAAACATGAAAAAATGTCTAAATTCAACAAAAACATTAGAATAGCAAATACATCAACTGCAAAATCTTCAATTTTTTTTTTCATTTTCTATAAGTAAAAATAGTAAAACAGCAAAACAGAACAATTACAGCAAAACCAAAAACTACAACAAAACAGAAACAAAAAACAAATACAAGAAGTAGAAACTAAAACAAAATACAGACTATAGAAAAAACAGAAAATATAACAAATACAACAAAACAACAGATTTTTTCTTTTGTAAACCCTTCCCCTCACACTTGAAGTGCACATTGTCCTCAATGTAAGCATGCAATGAAATGCAAAAAAGAGACAACATATAAAACAAGGAAGAAGAAAACTCCTCAAGTGCCATTCATGGCACATCATCACATAAAATTGGCAAGACTAAAGAGAGGTCCGCCACAAACTCCTCTTCCACTTGAGGGTTCTCATGAAGAAGCTTGAGCTGGTGACCGTTTACTTTGAAGTCTTTGCTGACAACTTTGTTAAGGAATAACAAAAGGTCCATCCACTACTAGAAAATAGGATTTTAACGTCAATTATTAAGGACTTTCAACATCTGTTATTAACCGATGTTAAAAGTACCAACGTTGAAAGTAATACTGTTAACATCAGTTTTGGAAAACCGATGTTAACATAAAATGACAACATCAGTTATTTAAATAGTCGATGTTATACAGTAAGAATTATAAAAAAATCATATATCTTTATATCAACATTGGTTTTTACCAAAAACCGATGTTAATATATATGACAACATTGGTTTTTATCATAAAACAACATTGATTTTTAGTAATAACCGATGTTATTTTTTTATTTTTTTAATGTGTTGTCTATTTTTTAATAACGCCAAATTAACCTACAAATTTAAAAGCAGAACCACAACAGATAATTTCCAAACAATTTTTACCAGAAATTCCATAAAAAATTGATTATTTACTATAAATTAAAAGAATATTTAATGCGCATATAACATGAATTGTAAAAAATGTAAATTAACTAAACTACAATTCCAAAATTGTTTAAACATTAATTGTTTAATTTTGAACTTTCAAATAATACGTTGCCCACTGGATGCAAAGCGTCTTCAATCTCTCTAGTTCCAATGGTCTAGCATCATTGAAATTCTACATGACATAATAAAACATAAGTCAATAATATATAATACCAATTATAACAAAATGAAATACGTTTGAATTAAACAATTATCGTTTCCCAATTATTCTGGAAACTTCCTAAGATTATAGTTGACATCCAGTCCATGACGTAATACCCACACTCAGTGCTTCCTTTTTGTCTATTACACTAAATACATTATGAAATTTAGATATTCAATGTTAAGTATAAATTAGTCTACACAGTATTTAAATATAACTAGAAGCATTGTTTAAATGACTTACTTTAACAACAATCCACCTAGTAGCAGCCATGGATTTACTTTGTGGAGTATCATCAAGTCCTTTCAGGGCACTGTTCTATAATTTATGGATCTCACTTAGCGAGCTCTTCTCGCTTAGCAAAATTCAACTTTTGGCATTGAGTGCAACATTTCACACTGAGGACAATTTCTCTACTGGTTGGAATTGCGCTTAGCGCATTGATATCGCTACATGAATTTTATCCTCGGCTTGGAATTGTGCTTAGCGCGCTTGTCTCGCTATGTGAGATACTCAGAAGTGTTATTTTAGAAATCCCAATGGTTAAAGCACACAGGTTTACGTTAAAAACCTACAGTCCAAATTTGAAGGTAATCCAATAGTTAATGAGTCCAGGATTGCGGTTTTACCGAAACAGGTTTGGGTAAAACTTGAAATCTCACAATTTCAACATAGGTCAATCAAACACCACATAACCTAACATCCACTTGAAGCAATCACACATAGCTAATTCACACAAAACCTCAACTCATCCAAATCAATCAAATAATCAAATAACATAAGAAGTGCATTAAACATCACTTTTCAGTTAACGAAATTTGAGGCGTTACAACTCTCCCACCCTTTTAGAAATTTTGTACCCGAAATATACTTGACTCAAAAAAGTTTGGATAGGCTTCTCGCATTTGACTCTCTAGTCCCCACGTGGCGTCTTCTTCTGATGCACCTCCCCAGATCACCTTGACCAATGGAATCTATTTCCCTCTTAAGTGCTTTGTTCGCCTATCCTCGATCCTCAAAGGAAAAGTTTCATATGTCAAGTTCTCCTTTAATTGTATGTCATACAATTTGATCACATAAGATAAATCATGGATATACTTACGGAGTTGAGACACATGAAAGAAATTCTGAAGGTTAGAAAGCGACAGGGGTAATGCAATTTGGTAAGCCACAGGATCAACTCTTTTGAGAATTCGGAAAGGGTTGACAAAACGAGGTGTGAGTTTTCGGCATTTCAAAGCTAAACCAACCCCAGTCCATGGATTAACTCTCAAGAATACATGATCACCAACCTCAAACTCTAGGTTTTTCCTTCTCTTGTCCTGATAGCTCTTCTGCCTACTCTAAGAAGTCATCATCCTTTCTTGGATCCACTTGACCTTCTTCATGGTATGTTCTACCACTTCAGGTCCTAAGGTGAGGTTTTCTCTGGGTTCTAGCCAGCACATGGGTCTCGTATACCTTCTACCATATAGAGCTTCATCAAGAGTCATGTCAATGGTAAAATGAAAACTATTGTTATAGCTATCAACGACTGAAAACTCTCCCAACTCCCTTTTTGTTCTAAGACACACACCCTCAAAAGATCCTCCAGTGACTGAATGGTCCATTCATTCGAGCCATCAGTCTGAGGGTGGTAGGTTGAACTTAGCCTAAGTTTGGTTCCCAACGCTTTGTTCAGACTCTCCAAAAATCTAGAGGTAAACCTACAATCTCTATGATGTGCCATTATTTCTCCTATTTCTTAACCCTTTTTGCACCATTTTAAGTACTGATTAATCTTAATTGTCAAATTAATTAGGCAGTTTTATTATTTGGGCCCATTCAGCTAATTTGATGTTTTTAATCTAATTTCAGGAATTAATGAAGCATTGGGCTTGAATCCAGAATTGGGTTTGGACTTGAAGAGGGCAGACTATTTTATTCTACAAAATTTTATCTTATCTAGATATAATTTAGATTTGATCTCATATAGATATTATTTCATCTAGATCTTATCTTATCTTATCTAGATTTGATTTTATTTTATTTATGGGCTTGGATTAAAAACAAATTTGTAAGCTTTGGGGCTGAAAAACTATATAACTGCATCAAGGTTCTAGTTTAGGCCCTCTCTTCTCTTTCTCCTTTTTTTTTTGTTTTTGCAATTCCAGTTCTGACTTTTCGTTTTAGCAATAAAATTTTGTTCTTCAATCTATAATTTCGTTCTCTATTGATTAATGAAAGGCAAAGTCCCCAGCGTTGTTTTCTCTTGAGGATCAAGCACAGTTCTATTTGAGGTTCTATTATTACTGTTAAATTTTGTTCATTTTTTCCTCTTCGCTAATTACTCTGAATTTGTTGCTATTAATTCTTGCATGCTTAGTGCTTGATTAATTGTCTCTGCGCTTAATTTATGTTCATGCTTAATGATCATTTATGAGTAATTGATGTATATGTTGCTTAATCACATAATGAATGTCTTATGTTAAATTTCGCTTAGTAATTTAATTTAGGGTTGGATTAAGTGGTTGAACTAAATAAGGATAAACTCTCATAACCTAGGATAAGAGACTTGCTTGTGAATCAAGGGGAAGCAACATGTTTTAATTCTGATATTTTCTAAATCACATCTATTCGCTGTTTAATTTACAAAAGCAAACAACCCCCCCCCCCCATTCGTTACTATTTTCCTACTATTTGTTATGAACATTTAGTGTATCATTGCTCGTTGGGAAACGACCTAGGATCACTTCCTAGTTATTGCATTTTAATGTTTATTTGATTCGGGTACGGCCTCGATCACTGTATCCACACCATAACACCTCCAAACCAATGGACAGGCAGAAATTTCTAACAAGGAGATCAAGAGAATTTTAGAGAAGATTGTGCAGGCAAGCAGGAAAGATTAGAGTACCAGGCTAGATGATGTTCTTTTGGCATATAGGACTGCCTACAAAGCACCCATAGGAATGTCTCCTTATCGGGTTGTCTTTGGAAAGGCATGTCATCTTCCAGTTGAGATTGAGCACAAAACATATTGGGCAGTGAAGACTTGCAACTTCTCTATGGATCAAGCTGGTGAGGAAAGAAAGTTGCAACTGAGTGAGTTAGATGAGATCCGCCTAGAAGCGTATGAGAATGCCAAGTTCTACAAAGAAAAGACCAAGAAGTTCCATGATAGCATGATAATTAAGAAGGACTTCATGGTTGGGCAAAAAGTGTTATTGTATAATTCTAAGCTTGGACTCATAAGTGGTAAGTTGAGGTCTAATTGGATTGGTCCCTTTGTTGTTACTAATGTTTTTCCTTATGGTACAGTTGAGATAAAAAGTGACTCCACAACAAAGAGCTTCAAGGTCAATGGACACCGACTTAAGCCATTCCTCACAAACCCTTCTTTAGTGGACGTAGTGGTGGAAGATACTTCCTTACTCCACCTTACTCTTCCTCCACCATGACTTATGGAGTTTTTCTTTTCCTATATCCTTCTTTACTTTTATTACATTTGTCCGATTCTATTTGATGGTTTAATTGCTTTTAATCTTTTAATTGTGCTACATTGACGATAATGTGTTGTTTAAGTATGGGGGGAGTGTTCTTTGGTTTTGGTTTTGCTAGTTTTGTTAGTTTTGTTGGGTTTCTAGTTTAATATTTTAGGTCAATTCTGTTTGCATGTACAACTTTGCATATTTTTCTTTGAATTATAGGATATGTTCAAGAAATGGGTAATTGTTCTGAAAATAAAAGTCTCTTGACATTTTGTGATTTGAAATCCTTGTTTTTCCTCTACATGTCATGATAGTTTTGAAAACTCAATTTGAAAGTGATAAGTTTACCTTTGTGAGAATTTGAGCCATCCATCATCATAATCTTTTGGTGTGTTTTGCCCCATTGATTGCTTGCACAATAGCCTTGGCTTGATTCTTGATCATGCTTCCTAATTCACATGCATATTTGGAAATGATTTAGGCAATTTTGTTCTTATAAGCTTCTAGCCAAATGGACTTACCCTGAATTAATTCCTTTGATAGCCCCTTTGAGCCTATGTTCCCCTTTCTTTGTTTTGAAGCTCATTACAAGCCTTAAGTGGAAAACCATGATATCACCTTACCCTTAAGGAATTTTGGAGTTTTGAAATTGTTTTGGGAATAAGTGTGTGTGTGTGTGGGGGGAAGGGGGTATGTTTCATTGAAAGATATGATTTTTGGCCATGCTTGATGTATATATATTGCCTAGTTCTTGCTTTAATCTTCAAATTCGTACTGTTTCAAAAAAATGGAAAAAAAATTCAATTGCTGCAAATTTGTACTGTTCAAAAAAAAGAGAAGAAGAAAAGAAGTGAAGTTGAATAAATGAGGTCTTGTTATGAGGACTTGATTTGGGAGCCTTGGATGATTTTGTTGATATTAGAGGGTTTGGGTTTACTACTTGTGCTTAATTTCCACTTATTCCCCATTGCTCCTCTATTCCTTTGGGATTTAGCTACTTATTCCATATTTTTTCCCCTACCTTGTCCTTGGCCCTATTACAACCTTTAAAGACCTTTTTGATCCTCATATGCATGTGTTTGTCAAGTTGTTTGTCAATTTTAGAATTTTGCCAAGTCTATGTGGTGTTTGTTTTCATGGGTGCTTCGAGAGTAAACAATAGCCTAGACACTTGAGAGATAGAGTATATCTTGTGAGGCTGTATCACTTTTCATTCTTGAGCTGATTAACTATTTTGCCATGATTGGGTTGCTTGGATGATTTTCACGAATGTCTTGACTCTTTGGATCTCTTCATGTTAGATGTTACCCATTCCTTTCATTCCTTGATGTTCAGTGAGAAATATGTAAATGTTTTTCTTTGTCTCTCTTTGATATCCTTGGATTTTGTTCTTTATTTCATTTTGCCCAGGAGTGCAAAAGGCTAAGTATGGGGGGTTTTGATGTGCCATTATTTTCTCCTATTTCTTAACCTTTTTAGCACCATTTTAAGTACTAATTAATCTTTATTGTCAAATTAATTAGGCAGTTTTATTATTTGGACCCATTCAGCTAATTTGATGTTTTTTAATCTAATTTCAGGAATTAATGAAGCATTGGGCTTGGACTTGAAGAAGGCAGACTATTTTATTCTACAAAATTTTATCTTATCTAGACTTTATCTTATCTCGATATTATTTAGATTTGATCTCATCTAGATATTATTTCATCTAGATCTTATCTTATCTTATCTAGATTTGATTTTATTTTATTTATGGGCTTCGATTTAAAACAGATTTGTGAGCTTCAGGGCTGAAAAACTATATAACAGCACCAAGGTTCTAGTTTAGGCCCTCTCTTCTCTTTCTCCTTTTTTTCGTTTTTGCAATTCCAGTTCTAACTTTTTGTTTTAGCAATAAAATTTTGTTCTTCGATCTATAATTTCGTTCTCTATTGATTAATGGAAGGCTAAGTCCCCAGCGTTGTTTTCTCTTGAGGATCAAACACAGTTCTCTTTGAGATTCTATTATTACTATTAAATTCTATTCATTTTTTCCTCTTCGCTAATTACTCTGAATTTGTTGCTATTAATTCATGCATGCTTAGTGCTTGATTAATTGTCTCTATGCTTAATTTACGTTCATGCTTAATGATCGTTTATGAGTAATTGGTGTATGTGTTGCTTAATCACATAATGAATGCCTTATGTTAAATTTCGCTTAGTAATTTAATTTAGGGTTGGATTAAGTGGTTGAACTGAATAAGGATAAACTCTCGTAACCTAGGATAAGAGACTTACTTGTGAATCAAGGGGAAGCAATGTGTTTTAATTCTGATATTTTCTAATTCACATCTATTCGCTGTTTAATTTACAAAAGCAAACAACCCCCCCCCCCCCCCTCCATTACTATTTTCCTACTATTTGTTATGAACATTTGGTGTATCATTGTTCGTTGGGAAACGACCTAGGATCACTTCCTAGTTACTGCATTTTAATGTTTATTTGATTCAAGTACGACCTCGATCACTCTATCAGACACTATGCTAGATGACACACAATGTAATCTAACAATCTATATAATATACAAGGAGGTCAACTTCTCCAAGTAGTCCTACAACAAAATTCATGAAAATATTGTCCCACTTCCACTTGGGTATCTCTAAAGGCTGTAACTTACCTAAAGGTCTCTTATGTTCTATCTTAGCCTTATGGCAGACTAAACATGCATACACAAACTCACTAACCTCTCTCTTCATGTTGGGCCTCCAAAACATTGTCTTCAGATCCTGATACATCTTGGTAGCTCCAGGGTGGATGCTCAGGTTGTTCCTATGTCCTTTTTCTAAGATCATCTTCCTAGGCTCAGGAACATTGGGAACACAGATCCTATCTTGAAGTCTCATGACTCCATCTGACTCCACATTGAAACTAGTATCTTTCCCTGACGCTATAGCTCCTAACTGAGTCTTCAGAAAAGGATCAGACTTCTGGCTCTCTCTGATCTCTCCTAAAACTCATTAGTAATCCTCAAAGCTCTCAGTCTCACATTATTGGGGGTAACCTCACACACAAGACTAAGGTCTCTAAACCGTTCCAGGAGATCCTACTCTCTAACCATCAAGGTAGATACATGTAGGGATTCCCTACTCAAGGCATCAGCTTCTACATTGGCTTTTTTGGGATAATAGCTAAGCTCAAAATCATAATCCTTAAGAAACTCTAACCATCTCCTCTGACGCATGTTTAGCTCTTTTTGACTAAATAGGTACTTGAGGATCTTATGATCACTGAACACTTCAAACTTGGAGCCAAACGGGTAATACCTCCACATCTTAAGGACAAAAACTATAGCAGCCAACTCCAGATCATGGGTGGGATAATTCCTCTCATGAGTCTTAAGTTGTCTAAAATCATAGGCCACTACTTGGCCATTTTTTCATAAACACTCCTCGTAAACCCATCTTTGATGCATCATAATACACCTCAAAGGGTTCTCTTAGGTTAGGCAAAACTAGCATAGGAGTGGTCGTCAACTTTTCCTTAGGGGTTTGGAAACGATGCTCACACTGGGTATCCCACACAAAAGCTTGAAGAAACCTTCTATGAATCTCCGGTAATATCCCACTAAACCCAAAAAACTCCTAATCTCACAAACAAACTTGGGACTTTCCCATTCAAGGACAACTGCTATCTTAGAGGGGCCTACTACTACACCTCCTTCAGATATCACATGCCTTAGGAAACTAACTTTCTCCAACCAAAACTCACAATTGGACAACTTAGCATAAAGTTGTTGGTCCCTAAGGGTCTGCAGCACAATCCTCAAGTACTCCTCATGTTGCTCAATAGACTTGGAGTATACCAAAATATCATCTATGAATACTACCACAAAACTATCAAGGTAAGGGTGAAAGACTCTATTCATGTAATACATAAACACACTAGGAGCATTAGTCACACTAAAGGGCATGGCTAGATACTCGTAGTGACCATAACGGGTCCTAAAAGCAGTCTTCAGAATATCCTTAAACTTCACTCGGATTTGATGATAACCTGACCTAAGATCTATCTTGATAAACACACAAGCTCCTACCAGTTGGTCTGTAAGGTCGTCGATCCTATGCAAAGGGTATTTATTATTAATCGTCACCTTACTCAATTGGTGATAGTCTACATTAAACCTCATGGTCCCATCTTTCTTCATAACTAACAACACTGGTGCTCCCTAAGGAAACACACTAGGTCTCATAAACTGCTTATCCAACAACTCCTCTAACTCTTTCTTAAGCTCAGCTAACTCTACAGGAGACATCCTACAAGGGGCTATGGATATGGGTCCAGCACCGGGTACCAAGTCAATGGAAAACTCTATCTCTCTCTCAGGTGGTAAATCGGATATATCCTCAAGAAACACTTTAGGAAACTCTCTAACAATAGGGAGGTCACCCATGGAAACCTTTTTCTCTATCTCCAGGTTAGACAAGATCATGTACACTTGAGCATCTTCTTTTAAAGATGTCACAACTTGGTTGGCAAAGATAAACATCCTATCCTTACTCACTCTAGAATCATCGAACACCACAATTTTATCAAAATAGTTTAGCAAGACAGGGTTGGAAGATAACCAATTCATACCCAGAATAACATCAATTTGGCTCAAAGGCAAACAAATTACATCAATCAAGAATGTAAATTAATTCATATAATGGAAAGTAAATTAATTCATACACATAATTAAATCTGTGATTTACATCCTCAATTCAAAAAGAATTATAGGACTAGCTACAGAGGAGTTGATTAACAAAACACAACTCTCTCCTAAAATAATCCCAACGTCATCACATCGGCTTGGCAGCTCCACAAAAGAATTTCACTTCACGTACTATACTGCTGTCCATCTGTTCCCATGAACAAGGTTTGCGATCATCACAAGTACCAACCACATGGTACAAAAATTGTAAGGGTGAATTTATTATAAAATAAATTAACACAAAGTTAAAGACGATCCTATGGTTAACAAATCCAGGATCATGGTGTTGCTAGAATAGGTTTAGGTAAAATTTGAAATCTCATAATTTCAACTTAGGTCAATAAAACTCCATATAACTCTACATCCACATCAAGCAAATCACACATGACTAATGATGCATTCCTATCCCCCAAGGGCATTGGATAGAAGACTCCAAGAAGATTGGGCCAGAGATGCAAGAGAAGGCTTTAGGATTCTCATGAGCCTTAGGGTAGATTTCGGGCCCATGGGCTAAGTATGAGCCCACTTATCTTTGTACATATTAGATTAAGGTTTCATTATTTTTAGGCCTTTTATTTAGGGCTCCATAATGTAAGTAGGGTGCCCTAGAAATGTAGGATTTTCAGCCCTTGTATTTTAGGGCACCTAGACTAGTTTTTGTATTAGGGGTAGTTTTGTAATTTCATATGCATTAAGTTAATATTTGATGTGTGTGTTGTGAAATAAATTTAATTGAATTGGTAGAAGCCCAATCCAATTAAATTTTAGATGGGGAGGTGAGCATTTGCTTGCTACACCCCATTGCCACATCATATAGTCACACTTTGTGCATGCCCTTCATGCTTTACATACCTCATGACACCTAAGTACACTTAGTGGAGAATCTTGGACTTGATCTTGGATTAGTGGGCTGAACCATAGCTAAAATTCACTAATCATAATTAGTGAAATTTTTGCTCCAAAATTTGGCTCCACAAATTCAAATGAAATTTGAATAGAAATTTAAATTTCCCTCTAATTTTGTGTGACACTTAGGCTATAAATAGAGGCCATGTGTGTGCATTTTTTCAACTTTGATCATTTGAGAATTACACTTCAAAGTTCAGACCTCAATTGAGGCACAAAATTTCGTTCACCTTCTCTCCTTCTCCCTCTACTCATCTTCTCCTACCTTCAAGCTCTTATCCATGACTTCTTATGGTGGTGAGCTTGTTCTTGACTCATCTTCTCCTTGAAGTGGCATCTCCAATCATCTTTCTTCCTTCTCTATTCCGCTGCCATTGATCTTCAAGAAGCAAAGGACTCCATTGATGAAGAAGATCCAAGGGCTACTAGCTCCATATGGAGCTATGCCAACTAATTTACACTATACCTCAACTCATTTAAGTCAATCATGTAATCAAATAACATGATAAATACAATTAAATTAAATATTGATTTATAGTTAGCGAAATTTTAGGGCGTTACACATTGCATTTGAGAGTTGAGTCAGGTGCATGCATCATTCTAAGCATAATTGATTTGAATTGTGGAAAAAGTCGATGACTAGTTTGCTAAGTGTATGTTAAACTGATGAATTATTCAGAATGATTGTGGTTATTGTTATTGTTTTCTTGTTAATTATTGTCATCTAGTGCTTGTTGATCTTTTATAATAAACTCAACCTTGCAATTTCGTATTGTGTGGTTGGTACATGTGATGATCACGAACATTTGCTCATGCGAGCAGATGAGCAGCAATAGGTGATGTTGGAGGGAGATTCTTTTGTTGGAGCCGCCAAGCCAACGTGATAACGTTGGAATTTATTGTGGACGAGAATTGTGTTTTGTTATCAACTCTCCCTTAGTTGGTTCCCTGATTCTTTTTTATTGGGCATGTAAATCTCAGGTTTTAGATACATGTAAAAATTGAATTTTGTTATGACATGCGAAAGACATATAATGGTTATATATGTGTGTGTGTGTGTGTGTGTGCCCTCATTTTCATAATTAAATTAATGTAGTTTTCATTTAAAATTGAAATTACGCATTTTAGAGTAGTGATATCATAGCGACGAGGCAGGTTGTTAAAGAGTAGATTGAGCAAAGACAAATATTGGGAGAGATGGTCGTTTAAGTCTCTTATTTTGCATGCTAACTTTGATTAGAAAATGGACAACTTTTGTAGGATCCCTACATAGCATAATGGAGAAGCATTATTTACTATTTAGAGACAATTGATAGCATATGCCAAGTTTGTGGTTAATTAATTTCATTCTAATGGTTTGTGTTCAGTGAAGGCAATTTCTAATGTAGTAAGTGTCATATACTTTGTTCCATTAGTGTGAAACTATACATAGGGCCTACGAGGGAGACCGTGCTATATCTAAACAACTTCACAAAGGAATATGTTGAGTAAGGATTGGCTTGGCCAAAGCTACTAACCTTTCTCCCTCTTCATTTAAAACTCCCTTTTTTGTGGCATAACAACACCCTCTAGATTTGTGCTTACCACAAACTCCTTTCTATCGATTCCCTTAGACCTACTTCTTAAAGGCATGTCCTTATTTTCCTTGTTACCCCCCTCGAAAATACTTTCTTCTTGCAAACCTTTTAACAACCATTGGCCTAGATTCTTTTCTAATTGATCCATAAGGAATCTTTTCCAATTTGTTAACATTCTGCCTAGACATCGTTGGGATTCTCAACAACTTTGTTTCCTATATTACCACCTGTCATACCCTAATTTCGTCCGGGGACCATTGTTTGATGGCATGCAACCTTTGCTTGACCACTTCGAGGAACTTGACACCCATCGTTAAGCAATCCATGAAGTTCCGCGACATGCCAGAAATTAAAAGGAAGTGTTAGTGCGCAATCCGTAAAGTTCTGTAACATTCCGGAAGGCAAAAAAGGGATGATTACGTAATCCGTAAGGTTCCGTAACATTACGAAAGGAAAACAAGTATCGTTACATAATTCGTAAGTTTCCATAACGTTACGGAAAAAGAATCAGCAAAAAAAGGCAAGGGGTGTATTTAGTAAAAAAAAAAGGGGTGCAAATAGCAACCAGGCCCACTTGGGCCTTCCAGGAAGTTCTCCAGAAGGCGGTGCATTCTGGAGGAAGCAACCTAGCTCGCCTGGGCGAGTTGGGTGGCAAGCTTCTCCTTCCTTTTCCTATAAATAGGGGAAGGAGGGAAGAACAAAAATGTTTAACCCTCCTGGTATCTGAGGTTCACTTGAAATTAGTAAAAAAAATCGTTTCCGTGAAGAAAATCCAAGCCGAGGCACTTCCGTAACGCGTCCGAAACGTTTCCGTGGGTGACTCCATGAAGATTTTCCGCCATCCTTCGTTCGTTCTTCATTGTTCTTCGGTCTTCAACTGGTAAGTTCCCGAAATCGAACTTTTTAATTCATTTTATGTACCCTTGGTGGTTCCCACTTGTTTCACGTACTTTTATTTTCATTTCATTTACTTTCCGTACCCCCTGTTGACGTGCTTTAATCATTTATTTAAGTCATTTTCTCGCCTAATCAAAACATAAAATAAATTTCCACCGATCATTTGAATTGTAATATCTATTAATTTCTGTTAAAATGAAATCCGACCGTTCGGTCATGCCGTAACCACATTGGAAATCAGAAAGAGGTAAAATAATAATATAATAATCAAAAAATATCTTTTAGTAAAATAAAACAAAAAAAAAATCAATCAGACGTTTCTCTTTGGGATCTTTCTTTCTTAAATGAATTAACTAATAACCAAAGTGAAACTAAGGCTAAAATCAACTCACAAATCAAGTTTTGTCCGCAAAAATCACTGAAAACCGTTTTAAGGTCCAACGCCTTAAACGGTCCTCTTTGCTTTTATCGGTTAACATGAACCGTTCAAAGGCATAAAATCAACACATCATTTTACTGCCTTTTGCGAGAACTACGTAGGTCTGATTTCCTCTTCGATGGAGGGTACGTAGGAGCAAGAGCCCCGCTTTTGTCGACCTCAAAAAATAAAAAGAAAAAAAAAGTTTAGATACATAATTTCACACAATTCTAATCTAAGGCTGTTGTCCTTTGGGACAAACGTGAGAGGTGCTAATACCTTCCTCAAACGTAAAGATAACTCCCGAATCTGGAATATTCTTCATGATTGGTTTCCTTTGGTTTTTCTAAACGTTTTCCTTTCAATAAACGTTGGTGGCGACTCCGCGCATTTTCTTCCTATGGAAGACGCACCCATGAGCCTCGCCTCGCACGCCCGCAAAAGGGTAGGTTGCGACACCACCTATTGGATCTGAATCCTTAAGAACATTAGCTTTATCCCCCATATTACAGGTTTCACCCATTAAGCCCAAAACCCTTTGTGTTTTAATTATGACAACCTTCTGAATTCAAATTATAAGCCTTCTGAGTTTATGCCTACTGATGAGTTTGCTTAAGTGTATTCAGAAAAGACAAGTTTTGTAGAGAACAAAAATTAAAGTGAACTAAGAGTTTTCATAAGTCACTCGGAAAGATGATAGGCTTGAAATCTCAAAAGAAGACTCAAAGTGTCCTTAGTTGTGTACTGCAAGGAAGTCAACATGCGCACTAGATGAAGAGAAAAATTCAAGTTACGAGAAAGAACTATTATGAGCATTCACAAAGAAAACATTGCTGCAACAAACTCAAAATGAAATCTCATCAACAAGATCAGTTCATACTAGAAATTACATCTAGATTTCCATAAATACAATTGAGTTATCCTTGGTGTCTATGGAAAGCTTGAAAAAATATCTTCAACTTTCATGAAGAAGTCGTGGTCTGATACAATCTGAATCATGGACAAAATTGAGCCTAAAGTTGCAAATGTTGGTTTACCTGGACAACTTTATATGTGTATAGTAATTCTAAGATTGCTTAAGCTACAAAAGTGAATTTGAGATTATCTCAATGTCTATGGAAGTCTAAGAGAACAATCTAAATTTTTTATGAAGAAGTTGTTAGCTAATATGTTTTGTATCTTGGATAAAATTGATGATCAAGATAAAGATGTCATTTTATCCTCACAATATAACATAGTTGTAATGCTTTGAAGATTTCTTATAATGTAGTAGTCCAAGTGACATGAGACTAGTGCCTTAATGTCAAGGATAGAAGCCAATTTAGCCATTAAAAGGGTCAAAAAAATCAAAAATAGTAGCAAGCATAACACGCTACAACAAGCTAACACCATAATGTTTGGAATACAAGTCTATCACACAATCTCATCAAAGTATTCCTATAACAAGAACATTCAGTGGTTTTCCATCTACATTAGAAAACTCTCTCAAAGTATAACATCATATGCAAGAAACCTATGCAGACCAACATATCTACTAATGTTTCAGTGGAAGATATACAAAGAGCAGATCAATAGTAAGCATTCTTATGAGTTTAGAACAAGCTTAGAATACGTGACTCAACTATAATTTCAAGTTAAAAGCTTTAAAAGATTTGAAAGAAGCTTTAGAATAATGTATGTCATAGTGCTCCCCTCTAAATATCTCGATCTTATCATGTTGCAAAGACATCAAGAATGCCTTACTCAAAAGATCTATCAAAGATCACATTGAGCAAACAACATAAGAGTGAAGTTGTACCAAAGTCAACATTAGAATCATATAATTGAGGACTTTGAGAATGTGAACCACCTAATGATATTCTAAAGATAGACTAGAAACAAGACAAGATAGATTATGAGATAACTACATCAAAATGATGTATTGAAATCAAGTTCATGAAGGATCTATGCATCAAAATGGTGCAACAACTACATGTCTTCCATATGAAGTCACAAAATAGAGTTAGCTCATCAGAAGACTAGAGTTGTCATCAGAATAAGATACAAATCAACATTGTGTCTTCCATGTGTTGCCACACATACAAAAGGCACATCAAAAGACTGAGGTTTATAGCATCTCACTTTCTATATGATGCCACATACACTAAGGATACATCAGAAAAGTAAATGCTAACTGCATTTGAAGATGCATAAGTTGAAAGCTGAGAATGTCCTTGAGAAGATCTAGTGTTCAACATTAGAATGAAGACTGAGGAGACTTTGTGACATATGAACCAAGAACAATGTTTATCGAGTTGTGGCATCAATTGTCCTGTGGCGGAGGCCCATGTGGGTCAAGTCACAGTCGACTCGTGGTGTCTAGATTGTTACACTCTTAAGTAGAAAGAGTTATGCCTTGACTATCAGCTATAGCTTTCAGCCTAGTGGTAAGCACTCGATCAAACAATTGGTATCTGAGTAAAGGTCATGAGTTTGATTCCCAATGGGGCAATTGTTGAGGGGGAGATTGTTTGTCGAGTTGTGGCTCATGGCGCTTGGGCTGATACACTGTTAAATAGAAAGAGTCGTGTCCTGACTATTAACTATATCTTTTGTCCTAGTGGTAAGTGCTCAATCGATCAGATAGAACACTAACACAACAACAAAAACAACTTTCACATGTTACCTATGTTGGAGTATGCTACTTCAACATGATTTGTGTTATGATTAAGTGTTTGGGTTGATGGAGCTTATCTATCTACAATTTCATATCATGTTATTTTCATCAAAAGGAACCTATATCATAATAGATCTTTTCTCAACAACATCAGAATTTTGATGTTACCTTCAGAAGCATATCAGATTTGTTCTTCGAAATGAAAAACTTCAAAATGAATTTAAATTTGTCTAGTCAAGTATAGTTGGCATATTTCTACTTCTTTGAGAAGTTGCTGCAAAGCTAAGGGCCCCACTTCCAACAGCTATTTCTTGGGGCATTTCAGAATTAAAGGAAGCTTTTAATGAGATAGAAGAAGAAGACCCGACTATCACATAACTGCTAGTTTGGCCTGTGGGTCCTATAAACTAACAAAGGACAGTTGCAGAACTAGAAAGAGAAGGTTTAGAGATCACTTACATAGTACACAAATGAAAATCACATCCTCTCCACCCTCTATAATCCTTTTATGTGTTGTAAGGAAGCAAATAGTCGGGTCCACAAATGAAGTACAAGCAAAGCATCAATGAAGATCCAACCCATAAGTACTATTTTGTTGTAAAATCCCTTCAAACACATTCTCCATGTATGTAATCTCTATTTATCCCAAATTAACCATGTGGGTTAAGTTTGGTTGAGAGAGAAGTGATAGGGAGAACCCATGGAAGGTGGGTAACTTAGAAAGAGTCTCTAAGAGTGAAGCTTGAAGAGGCTAGAGTGAAATAATACTTATGTAGCCTGAAAAGGTGAAGGAAATACTTGTGTTGTCTCTCCAATGATTAAGTAGGTGTAGTGGCTGAGTGGGTTATCTCCAAGCCAAGACCTAGTGTGGTGCTGTGGTGAGGAGATGTTTAAAGTCCAGTAGTTAGATAGCAAGGTGAAAATCAAATGGGTTACTGATCTAGCAATTGGCTAGTTTGAAAGTCCAGTAGGTGGTTAGCAATTGTAAAAATCCAACAATTGGCTGGTCTAATATGTTGTTGGTTGTGTTAGTGGAAAATCTCATCTTGAAAGTGAGGACTAGACGTAACCCAAGGTTGGGGTGAACCAATATAAAAATCTCTACATTGAATCTTCTTTTCCTTCCTCTTTTACATTATGCTAGTTACTTCCTAAAATACTTATTTGCATTAGAACGTTCTAAGCATCAGACTGACAAATATCATAATGCATACATAAGAAGTTTTTCATAACAAGCTTAATTGTTTTGTAAAATGGCATAATCAAATTAAATTATGTTTGTGATAACAAAATATGTTTTAAACCAATTCAATTATATGCATCAAAGTATGAAAGTTTTCATAAAACATGAAAATAGTTTTGTGCATGAAAAACTAGAAATAACATTTTGAACAATAGCTTTTTGAACACATCATTCTAAACAACGACATTCTAAGTACTACATCTGCATAACATAAACCGAGTTTTTCATGATAATAGTATTCTAAGAAATACTTTTATTTGATTAATAAACTTTTGAACATGAGCAAATATGCATTAACATTAGGTTCTCATAATCATATCAAACATTTAATAATGAGTGTTGTGACTAATCACTAAGAAAGCTTAGCCATCTAAGTGTTTGAACCTCTATGTCAAGACTCTCTAAACATCAAAGTATTCTTGAGTAAAAGTTTAGAAATGTTAAAGTTTCAAGAGAAGTTGACAAAGTCATAATTCAATCCCCATTTCTTATGACATTCTGATCACTTCATAATCACCAGCATTGACATTTTCATAAGAAGGAGTGGACCGCCCAACACCACCAGATTTTTGTGCATTATCCTCTTCCATAACACTCTTACCTCCCACGCATTTATTTTGTTTGTGCTCATAGTGACCACATCTAAAATAGATGGGGTGCAACCATTCATACTCAAGAAACATGGGATATCCCCTAACCATAATGTGCAAAGTCAATTGTCTATCCAAATCAATTTCAACACATATACGTGTGAATTTACCCTAGAATGTATGGACGTCAATTTATTAATCTTAAGCATGGTTCCTAGCATGGATCCAATTCTCTAGAGAAATATGGCATCATATAACTTAATGGGCAGCCTAGAAATTCTTACCCAAAGGACCACTTTTCGAATTTTCTTTGCATTCATGAGAAAGAAAGGTCTTCACCTCTCTGCAATGATGTAATGATCCGCCACAATCCATGGTCCCACATATAGATAATGATTATAGTCTTCTTCCATGGAAAATTGCACTAGGTAAAAGCTATTAGGCATATCGATGATCTTAATGGAGCCATTTCTTTCCTAGTGTGCTAAAGTGAATCCAAGTTCCCAAGACTTTCACCACCAGCGTCTTGAGCCAAGGTTGAGACCACGTTTATCACTCTTCATCAGACAGACGAACTATAAGCCCAGGTACATATGAAAGAGCGGAACCCTCATTTGAGATCTTGTACCATGTATCTTCTCGCAGGCTCTCCTTATCAGAATCCTCCGAAACAACCCTATCCTTCTTTACACACACACACACACACACACACACACACACACACACACACACACACACACACACACACACACACAGACACACACACACACACACACACACACACACACACACACACACACACACACACACACACACACACACACACACACACACACACACACACACACACACACACACACACACACACACACACACAGAGATTTTAAAATATTATTATAGGAACGAAGCCTTATACACTACACACACACACACACACACACACAGATTTTAAAATATTATTATAGGAACGAAGCCTTATACACTTCTATTTCTTGCAACTCTTATATTTTTTTTTCTATATCTCTCTTTTTTATCACATCTCACGTTTTATCTCTTTCCACTTCCTAGCTATTTCTTTTATTACTCAAGAATCAAATAGGTACATTTCAGCTCCCAAAAAATATATATAACTATCATTTTCCATAATTTTGTAAGGCCTCTCAGTTTTTTAAATATTTTCGATGAAACAGAATTTAAAGGAATTTAATTTCAATTTTTTCTTTTTTGTTTTTGAAACATTTATTAATTCCTATTATTACAAAATTTGAGGGTCAATTATGCTTTTAAAACTTTAAACATGGTAACAACATATATGAAAAATATTTTCTATCAAAAGAATTGTTTACTTGAATTTTAAAAATCGAGCATATTTTCTCCCATTGAAGCATTACAATCTTATACCTTTTGTTTTGAAATATATAATTAATTATTATGAATATTTTATTTTTAATTAAATATATGTATTAATTTTTCTAGAGCACCCATGGCCACCCAATCCCATTTGCTTAATTAATTAAGTCTATGTTCTTGCCTACTCAATTTCTCCTCTTCGGTACTCTCTTCTCAACCTAAGCTCCACCTACAGATTTCTCTCCCATTTACTTATGAATGTGATCATCTTCACTTCATCTTGTTTCCTCATGCTTCTATTATTCTTTTGGTTACAATGTTCTCCTTACTTGCTCTTGATCGGTGTGGATCTCTAGCAAGGTGAGAATCTATTTTATCTTACACGGTTCTAAGTTTCTTGAGCTTCATTTGTCTCTCCTAGTCTCCGTTTGGAGCGGGTAGCAAGATGAATGTCACTTACTCTCATGGTTTGAGCTCTTAGAGGTCCTTTCTTGCTAATATTCTATCCTTGAGCTGCAGATGAATGCACTCATTTGCTTTCTAGCATTTCTAATGGTTTAAATTGATTAGGCGTTTGCATGCATATGTTCTTCTCTCATTCTTTTTTATTCTTGATTGTTGACAAATTGATGGATGGTGCATGCATGTCGAAATCTATAGGGGAATCAATTGTCGTGATACCCAATCTCCATTAACGATATCATCACATAATAGTGATCTACTAATGCTTGAAAATAAAATGAAGCAGTTTTTTTATTAAAAAAAGTAAAAATAAACAGAAAACAGATAAGAGGATTAAAAGAAAATAACAATATGTTATAGAGACCAAAATGTTATTTAAATTTTTTATAAATTTTTTATAGGAATTTTTTTCTTATTATAGTACATAAGTAACTTTTTATTAACAAAGATAATTAAATAGTCACTATTATTCTAAAAGAGAGTCCTAATGAATGATCAACATAATATTGTAAAATATAGGATTAATTATGATTTTGATCCCTAAAGTTTTTTAAATTTTGATTGTTGATCCCTAAAAAAAATGATGTGTCATCATTTTTATTATTATTTAATTATATTTTATGATAATTTTTAACCACTAACAAATGCTTTTGGTTAAAGCTTTAATGTGTATTAAATTATTTTCTAACAATTTAAAATCACCCAAATTGCTTTAGTAGATTCCCCAAACGGTCAGTACAAAACACTCCAAAATTTTAAATGAAAGCAACACACACCACCCTACAAAAAGATTCACATGAGCAAAACACAATTTGTGAGTAGCTAACAGTTTAAGTGCTTTATGTTAATGTATAATTTTTATAATCCAAATCCAATCACGAAGTGTGCCTGTATGGGTGCTTTGTTACGAAAATTGGTAAATCAATATTCAATCAATCAGTTGTGGACGTACAATGCTATGCACGAACGCTTTGTTATAAAAAATGGTAACTTTGACAAATTAGTTTTCCAGCAATACCATATATTCGTATAGAAAATGATTTGGGTTGTGCTTCCAATCCCATCCGTTCACGAAAGCCACCCAAACACAGCCCAGCCAGACCCATCACCAAATTCTGGGCATTTGTCGTCATTGTGACCACAAAACTGCGCTTCTTAATCGCAAGTGGGGATTGTGGGAGTTTGCAGCAACGAGCAGAGTCCTTGGTGAGAGATTAGCCTACGGCGGCGCATATCGACCTTGTCTAGTAGGAGATTTGGGGGTTCTACACGCGAAGGTCACAAATCATTGAGAGTGCGTTTGGATAGAGAATTCTAACTGAGGAAAATAATTTATCAGAGAATTTGAATTTCTGTAATTTAGAATTCATTGTTTGGATGTTTTTTTATAAAGAATTTAAAATTTTGGAATTTTAAAACAGAATTTTAAACAACTAAAAATCTAGAATTTCAATTTCCTTCTAAAAGGTGAGAAATTGAAATTCTCTTCTTCTTCAAGAAACACTTTCTGACCTCCTAAATAGAGGAACACCTATAACTAGCACACCAATTATATTTTCTCTTTTTTTTCATTCATTTTTTTCATCCTCATAATTTTAATTTTTTTTATCCAAACACAAAATTTTGAAAATAAAAGAATTTCAATTGAAGTATTTGAAATTCTTAAAATTTAAAATATCTCAGAATTTTAAAATTTAAAATTTCTTAGAATTTTAAAATTTATATTTTCTCTTCGATTTCTGAAGCCACGAAATGTTGCTTTAGGCCACTTAGTCTTAGGTTGTGACCATCGTGATTTCGAGGGTCACTCTTGGGAGGCATGACGTCATCGATGTCTTTTGACGGCACCAAGGTAGACAAGGACTTGAGGTAGATGAACCCCATCTTCTTCGCTCAAAATTTGTGTCTTATGTAACATCCCATTTTTCATAAATTAATTTAAAAATAATTTTTATTTAAAAATAAATAAAGTTAAAGAAAAAATGATCATGTTTTTTTAAAGAAATAAATAATGAAAAATAATGGTTTGAATAAAAAAAATATTTGATTTATTCATTTGATAGGGAATAAAATAGAGTTTCTTTTTATAAAATATTAAAAATAAATAAATAGAGTAATAATAAGTTGTGTGCACTAGCGATGTTAGGTCACTGACGATGTCTTTTCTTCTCTTCATTTTCGTTTTCTCTCTTCTCTTCTCCAAAATCCTTTCTTTTTCCCGCAGCCCACAAAACCTGTCTCGGAAAAACGATGATCTCGGACTCATTTACCGTTGGATCGTCGTAAAATTTGAGTATCACGTTCGCAACCCAATTTCGAGCATTCTCACCGTTGGGAATTATAAAATCATGCCTGAGCTTAGAGGAAAACCCTTCGCATTGTAACCTTTTATTTTCCCACAGAAACCCAAAACTGTCTCGATAAAATTACGATCCCGGTTTCGTTAACCATTGGATTTCCATGAAATTTGGATATGTTGTTCGAAATTCAATTGCACACACTTTCACTGTTGGGATTTGTGAGATAATATTCATGGAGGTAGAAAAAGGAATCGCATGAAGACAGTACAAGTGGAGGCTTCAATCTCTTCTCTGTCTCTCTGACGTTCGAGAATTCTATCGGAGCAGTCGGAGGAAAAACTTGAGGAATCTTAGGGAACTGCTAGAGATACCGCTATCGCTGTCGGAAGACACGTGAGTCCGCTCAGAGGTAAGGGATGAGTTATTCACAATTGGGGGTTAGTGAGAACATGCGTAGGGATCCTTAGAGAACTAAATTTGGGTTTATTTTGGGATTTTTATTGAATTATAATTTTTCTTTATGATTATGAATGCAATATTATTGTGTTCTATGTACCAATTGATGTCCTGATGAGAATTGATTGATAAACTTGAGTGCTCATGATGTCCTTGTGTTTAACCCATGATTTTGATTGATTGATTTTGATACAATTGTGAGAAACTATTTTAGAGGTTTTACATCCCATGTTGTGATAAAATCTTTTGTATAAATTGCTATGTTGAGGTTATGAAATGATGATTCAAACTGTGAGTATGTGATAAATTGAACATGTGACGGATGATGAAATACATGTGTATTGAGATGAGATGTGTGTATTGAGTTATGAACTATGAACGGTGCAATCACACAATTGTAAGACCCTTTAAGGGCGACGAATATTGTGATGGGATCCACTATGGGAACCCGACGAGTTAAAATGATTTTGAAAACAATTGAGTAAATGTGTGTATTGCATAATTCATAGATAAAGTGTATATGATTCATGAGGTGTGATAACATTTTAAATTGAGATTATACCATTGTGATTGGGATTAAGTGTATGTGATAAATTGAGTATGTATATGATTGAGATATATATGTGCATTGAAGTGTTGTGTGCATTGAGTTGTGAACTATAAATTGTACAATCACACGATCATAAGTCCCTTCAAGGGCGACGAGTTGATGCTAAGTCCCTTTTAGGGCGACGAGTTGATGCTAAGTCCCTTTTAGGGCGACGAGTTGATGTTAAGTCCCTTAAAGGGCGACGAGTTAAAATTATTTTGAGAACAATTGAGGAGTCATATGTTTTGTACAGTTCATAGATAGAGTCTGTGTGCTAAAATGTTTTCTGAGTTGGACCTGAATCAGGAGGGAGAGGCCCTGACGGACTCTTTGGAGTGTAGGCCTTGGGGGTCACACGGTTTGAGTGTTCCTTTAAGCCTATGTTGATCCCATATGGTTGGAGCATTCTCGCAAAACACTGTGACCCTGGCTGGTCTCCTTATGATATTACCTAGTGAGAGTGACTTGACTTGCTAGTGTGTGGTTTGTCTTGTCATGTACTCCTAGGCGCTCGACGTGGTTTTTCACTGACATGGTACCACATTGCATATAGGCTTGAGTCTTAGCATAACTGTTGCATACGCTTGCTAATTGTTTATTATGAAATTGATGTGTTATTATGTCTTGATCGGAGTGTGTGATTCTTGTGTATTGTGATTGATGATTGAAAAGTGAATTTTGAATGACAAAGTGATGAAATAATGTGAGATATGCTAAGTAAATTGTATTTGGATACTATATGTTGTCTTGTTTCTCTCTAGTAGTTAGGAATGTGATAACTCACTCCCGGTTTGTTGTTTGTGTTTGGATCCTGTGATGATCTTGAACTTTGTATTAGGGGGAGCAGATGAATAGGTGGATGACTATGAAGAACCTCATGCTAGAGGACACGGGAACACAATGTTCTGATAGGATGTGACATTAGGATATAGGTTCTATATTAATTGTATGAAGCTTAGACGACCTTGTTTGAGCCGAGATGACTTTATTATTTATTTGGACAAGTTTGACTATGATGTAGAAGAAAGTGAATGTAAGCCTTTTATCCCTTTGAAAGACATGTATTTAAAAATGTTTTAAAAATACTTTTAATTAATATTTGAATTTTTATTCCTTTATTAGTATATATGTGAGGGGTAGATGGTGTCACATCTTCGATCTTGGATTGAATCCCTCTGCACCCTATTACGTCGCCAATCTATCTCCTCGCTAAACAATTCCCCAAACCTTCGTTTTCCTCTTCGATTTCTCCTTCTCCCTCTCGGAACCCAACACAATTTCGGAGGACACAGGCTAAGATTCGTTCTCTATTTCTAGGATTACTTCAGTTATACGTTGTTTTGCTTCTTTTTTTTTGGTGTCGTTTTTGTGTTGTTGGTTGGTTGGTGAGAAAGAAACATGATCTGCTTTGTTATTTGTTAGGGTTGAGATACCAGGAAGGAATGTTGTTGACGAGGGAAACTAGGGACGATTGCTGGGGAAAAAGTTTAGGAATTATAGGTTGAAAATTTAGTTTCTCTCTAATATGTATTTTTTAAGAATAACATTTTAGGAAATAATGTTTTTTAAGAATATTTTTTAATTAGTTTTTATGGAACTTTCACATGGGGAGATGAAAACTTTGCTTCTCAAATTTAATTTTTCACTTGTTACAATAAAAATGTCATGTTATTTTTTATTAAATTATTTAATATGGTAAATAATTAAAATAATAAGTAAAAATATGCATAACTCTTTGAAATATGATTTTTAGCATTCATGATTTTTGGGCATAAAATTTTTTTTCCCTACCAAATACCCCTTACTACAAAAATGACCTTCAATAACACTAATTCAAAGATAATTTTTTTGTGTCGCGGTAAACACATTGAAATTTTTGTAAATAATTGAAATTTCTTAAAGATGGTTTTCGAAAAATCGTCTTTGAAAACAAGTGTTCAACAACGATTTTTTAAAAATCGTCTTTGAAATCAACTGCTTCCTTTTTATTTTTGCAACCTATCATTGCCTTTCGCTCGCGCTCTCTTAGTCTCTCACACAACTCTCTCTCACACACTACAAGAGCCACAAATCTAGCCAAAGAAGTTATAGATCTGGCATCCAAAGTTGTAGTTTCGTCGTTTGCGACCCTCCCACCTCCTCCATCGTGGGATTTGTGAGTACCGCCGCCACGGTCATCGTCACTGTAGTCCAGTGCTAGCTTTTGGAACACCACGCTAGAGTATGCCACCGCCGGTAATCGCCAATTCAAATTCATAGTGCGAAAATTGCAATTTCTAATTGTAGTCATATGTGTGTTTCAATTGTCGTGAAATGATAGAAGTTGTTGACCATGAATACATGAAAGAGTTCTTCAGTTTTTTTTATTCAGTATTGGTAGATAATGGACTTTTTGTTCACGAGGTATTTCATTGATTATTAATTTTGTTTAACCTTGTATCTGTTTATTTTTTTATGTAATGTTTAGATTAAAAACTTTTTTTATGAAATAGTAACAGGTACATTACCTTTGGTATTTAAATTAATGCTAACTATTGAATGAATGGTTCATTTTTAGCATTACCCTCATATTCTTTAGCGGACATGGGCAATGCAGGAGCATGTTCATCCAAACGCAACCCACGCCAAATCCCTCGTCTCTCATGTTTTATCCCGGAAAGCCTGTCATGGAAATTGGAAGTTCCGCCGTCAATTCTTCCCTTGCTAAATCGCTCTTCGCAGTCAACAGTCTCTTTCTTTTCTTCTCTTTTCATCTTGTGTTTATGGATTCCTCTATGCTTATTGTCATTGTGCAAGCATTACTCGCATTTTCTTTGGATCCAATTTCATTACTATTACCAAATCCGAAGAGGCTGAGTGGGAATTCCTCAAGCCAAAAATATTTGTCGCCATTATGGATTTCTACTCCTCCAGTCAAGCTCTCTTTTTAGATTCACCAAGTAAGCATTTCCACTCAATTCCTAAGGATTAAAACTTAGATATATCAGAATCAGACTTGTTTCACTTTTCTAATTAATAAAGCTTGACACCATAGGTTACTAAACTGAAAATATAAACCAAACTATCTAAGCATCTAAGTTTTGTTTAATTTGTAATCGGAGCTTTGTTTGAGCTATGCAATGCTCACTAATAAGTCTTAGAATTTTGGGTTTAGCCTTAATTTAATTCCAAAAGCCAAATTTTGAGGTAAGGGTTGCATTTCACTTATATACACTAGTTTTACCATATCACTAATCAATTTAAGATTTCTAACACCCCTCTCACACCAAGGACTGGAACATCTCAAGCATTCGGGTGTTCTAAAGTTTGATATCATCTTAAAATTTTGGATTTAAGCTTAATTCAACTCCAAAAGTTAATTCTTGAGATGATGATTGTCCATCACTTATATATACTATGGCCATGTCACTAACAAAAAATCACAGTTAATCCTATTATTTTAGTTAACATCCAGGCAGTATTCTTAAGACTTTGCAAAATGGTCCAAGTGCCCTGGATTTATCTATGTCTTACTCATGGAGTACATAGGAAATTTGAGAAGGCCAAGACTAAATGGTGCGTATATATGTTTCCATACAGGATGATTCTGAAAGAGTTGCAATGATCAAGGAATTGTTAGAGACATGCATTTGACCGGCAGTGCAGGAAAATGGTGGGGACATTGAATATAGAGATTTTGGACCGTAAGTTCCCTTCCATTTTTTGTTATTTTGATTTTGAAACACTTTTATGAAAATCTTGAGGAAGAGCATGGATATATTGTAGACTGACTTTTATAGAACTGGAAAAGAAAAGTAGGTAAACAGATGGGAAAATATTAACTTCATTGCAGAGTCTTAAGAAAAGTGGCAGTACAGAAACATATATCTCAAACTCCAAAGAAATTCTGGAGTTGTTTTCGTGGCTTTCCCTCCCAATCCCTTATCCGAATCTATAACATCCATTCTATTTTTCTAGTTCATATCAATCCTGGATGATCGATATGATGAATTTAAGTGTAATCCTGATTTTATGAAGGAATATATATTTCCAGGAGGTTGCCTACCCTATCTAAGTAGGATAACATCTGCCATGGCAGCTACATATCCAAACTATGGTACAAGTTATTATGTGTAAATAGTGAGTTCTATCAATGAGCTTTCTTTTCATTCTTCTCTCTTACGCATACGAATATCCTTAAATGCAGCGTGGAGCATGTTGAAAACATAGGGATTCATTATTACCATACACTCAGATGTTGGAGAAAAACCTTCTTGGAAAGGTAAAGGTATGCTATTCATTTAATTAAAACTTACTTCTATATGGTAAATATTCAAGTAACTATTTACAATAACTAATTATTGAAAAATTATTTTTTAGCTAAGAGCGAAATTTTGGATCTCGGATTTCATGAAAAGTTCATCAGGACATGGGAATACTATTTTGATTACTGTGGTGCAAGTTTTAAGTCACTCACCCTTGAGATCTTATCAGGTATATTACTTATACACAAGGCACATCAATGGTTTTGCTGCAACTTTGGATGAAGAAGTAGTTGATGATATATAGTAAGTAAAAACCAAGAACCTTGTCCTCTACTTAGTTTCTTTGTTTTCTCTTCTCTATGCTTCCTTTATCTCATTGTGTACTTGCCTTTTTTTCCAAACTGCTTTTAGAGCACCCCCAAAGTATTGTTAGTGTTTGAGAATAGAGGGAGAAAGCAACACACCACTCGATCATGGGATTTCATGGGCTAAAGCATAATGGGGTGATCCTGATTTGGTGAGGGAGTCATCATTGGAAACCTAGATACATGTAAGTTTTCTTGATTTATGTATTTTAAAACTCTTGTTATTCTTTTCAAAGTGGTTGACTGCACCTTGGAATTAATGGGGTGCAGTTATTATATTATGATGGTTTAATCTAGATCATTGACTTATACACACATGTGGAACATACACAAAGTTATCTCATCGTATCTCTATTCCCCACCACCAATCTGTTTCAAGAGTTTGATCATTTCAAAAAAAAGTTGATTTCATTGCATAAGTTTATTATTAATTTGAATATTTCTGTGAATGGGTTGTTAGATTAGTTCTTTATACACTAATTAACTATCCTAAGTAAATTTATTGAGTAACTTTATAAATCTTGCCAAATTGGTCAAGTTAGGTGACTCAGGTTAGCTACTGAAAGTGACTACCTAATATATAACAATGAAAAATTGTGTCATTTTCACATCATTTAGATTTATTGATTAACTTTATAAATTTTAAATATCTAGAACCGAGTTAATTAAATTAGAACTTAAGATGAACTAAGTTCAACGGAAAAAATAATTGATCATATCTAAGGAATAATTTCCTTATATTTTTTAATTTCATGATTTTTTTCCTTATTTAATTATGATCACGACTCAAGATTATATCATTGGTATAGTACTATAATTAGAGCATAAATACTTCTTAGTCTTTTGGATCACATCCTTCACACCAATATCAATATAGTTTTGTTATTCTCAGTACATTATAATGAAACATCCTAATGAAAAATTGATAAATGTTAAGCTCATTTTAATGAAGCTATTGCAATATCAGTAGCTTGCCAAAATTGTATTCAGAAGTTGTCCTTAAGAAATTTAGTGTGGGAATGACATAAAATCAAGGAACAAATAAGTTTCCTTGTTCCCAGCTATCAGAAACTACCCTTAAGACCTTAGCAGCCCTGAGTTGTGAATCCTTAAATACTCCAATTGTATTCACCTCTATGAATTTAGTCATTTTCTTTGCTACCTCTTGGTCTTTCATAAGAGCCCACCTATACAAAATACAAAGTGGAAGCCTTTGGATTTGTTGAATGCTACAAGTAGGAAGAAATCATCTAAGCGTTCCTATTAAACTAATCATGAAGCAAGTTATTACATTTTTTTCTTTGAACTCAATCATGTTCTTATTATGTTTTTTGGCAACCTATAATAATGTCTAAACTATTTTTATTCCAAAACTAGTAAGAAAAGTGTTCTCTTTGAATGATATTGCCAGTTTATTTCGCTTGATGTAAGTGTGATTAAAAAATAGGAAAACGTCATGTTAAATGTATAAATGTAGTGCTGGATTGTAGTTTTCATTTAGTTTTTTACGTTGTTTTTGTGAGGAAATCACAAGTGTGGTAGAATCTGTTTTTTAATGCTATGCTTTTGGTTTTATAGTTACTTGAGATTGAATGAGATAATATTATCGTGACTGCTTGTGAGTGTAAAACCTAAGTGAAAACTGAAAAATTAAATCCCTTAAGTACAATTAGAGGCCAAAAACAAAGGTTCTGCAAACTGTGTAGCTGGTACTGTTTCATATGAAATTTCTCACCATTTGCTCTCTTAATTGTTGTAGACTATACTGGAAAATTCTTCCTGATAAATTTTATTGATTATTATACATACTTACATTTTCTTACACCATTTTGTATATGGACAAGCACAAATTGGTCCTCGTATCTGAGGCTGTTATTTGCTCATTTTCTGGTGTGTTTATTGGAGCATAGTGTCTTTCAACTTACCTTCTTTTCATGGATTGTAGTAAGTCAAAAAATAAATTTCAATAAAAAAAAAACCCAACCTTCTATTATTTTGAAAAATGAATTAGAATTTAATTAGAAGTTATTCTTGAAAGTGAGATTTTTTTTGTAACCAATCAGGTATCATTTAATGTTTTAATTTTTTTAATTTGGGAAACTATTATATATTTATCCTTTTTTGAAGAATTTTTTAAAAGTGTTTCATAGGTGATACAGGAGGGACAAAGTTTGTGATTGATAGTCTGTCAATATTTTTTTTGGTTTAGTTGTATCCAATGTAATTAAGTTCAAGTTTGTGAGTACTTTGTTTGTAAAAATAATTATTTAATATGATTCACTTGTGTTTATTATATGTTGTAGTGGTTTAGTGATGAAACATCATTGGAATTGAAAAAGATTACAACAATTCGCAAGGAATTGACAACATATTTTTTAAAATGTAAAAACAATGCATGTATTTGAACAATGTTTGATAATATTGTAGATCATTTATATCATATTTTTTGTAAATCATTTCTATGATGGTTTTTCGGAAATTGTCATTGATGTTGAGCTTTCTATAAAGGTTTTCTAGAAAATTGTCATAAAATGTAAAAATGTTTTTTTTTTTTGTAAAAGCACAGCATATTCTACGACAGTTTTAAAACCACCGTTGAAAGCAATCCATATTTAATGATGGTGGATTCCATGACGGTAAAATTTGTTAAGGTTCCATGCAATTCTACCAATGTAAGATTTGGGATCCAATTGAAGCGATTTCTCGTGGTTTAAAATTGACCACTTTACATACTTTAACCAACAATTTTTTATCGCTAGAAAGAAAAATACCATAAGATAATTAAAAACTAACTTCCACGTAAGCACATAATGGAAATTTTAAACGGTAGGGACAAAAATTGTCAACATATGTAAACATTAGGAACTATATAGAAATGGTCTAATACATTTTACACACTTTAACCAACCACTTTTTGGTGATAAAAAACTGCCAGAAAGAAAACCATCATAAAATAATAAAAAATTAACTACCACATTAACACAACAAATATTTTAAACCACAATGACAAAAAATGTTAACGGAAGTAAACATAAGGGACTAAAGAAAATGGTAATACATTTTACACACTTTAACCAACTATTTTTTGGCGGTTTTTGACTTTTAGAAAGAAAACTGCCATCAAATAATTAAAAATTAATTGTCACATTAACACATAATGAAGATTTTAAACGGCAAGGACAAAAATGTTAAAGGATGTAAACATTAGCGACAAAATAGAAAATGATTTAATACAATTACACACTTTAACCAACCATTTTCTGGTGGTTTATTTTTTGCCAAAAAGAAAACTGCCATAAAATAATTAAAAATTAATTGCCATGACAACATATAATGAAGGTTTTATCGTGGTAAGCCTTTGAGGAGCTTATAAGCTCCCTTGACTAACTTATAAGCTCTTCTTATTTGGTATACAAGCTTATTTTCTATAAGCTACTTCAAGTAGCTTATTTAACTTTTTCTTCTCAATTTTATCCTTATTATTTTATTTGAAATTTCATTTTACCCTTTTATTTAATTTAAAAATCCTCTTACCTTTTTTATTAGCTGTATGGAAAAATTCTTGTATCTAATTTTCTTTCTTACTATTAACACCCAATTTTGTTGTAAAATTCATCTAATGTGGATTTAGCAAAAAGTCTGCTTATTAAGGTGAAATTCAGCTAACTTTTATGTCAATCAAATGAGGTGAAGGCTAGCCTTGTTGAATATGGAATTGACGGTTTATCAATATTAGTCAAACAAAAAGGTTAGCAGAACATGGACAAGGTCATTGCAACTATCTACAATTTTACCCAAATGGCAAAATTTGACTAACATTAATGTTAGCTAAATGAGAAGGAGACCAATTCAATTGAATGTGTAGCTGACTAATCTCCAATATTTAATGGACATGAAGGTTAGCTGAATATGAATAAGGTCAATACAACTACCTACAATGTTAGTCGAATTGGCAAAATTCGATTAACTTTAAGGTTAGTTGAATAAGTAGAAGACCTATTATGTTATGTTCAATAATAGCAAAGTGGAAGATTCAACTAACTTTAGTGTTAGTTGAACACAGATAAGGTCATTTCAACTACTTACAATGTTACCCAAATGACAAATTTCAGTTGACTTTAAGCATAAAAAAATTAGTTGAATTAAGTCATATTTAATTTAATAAAGATAAGATGATATTTTCCATGATTTTTTGATATTCAAATTGCTTTTAGCAGTTAAAACAAATCAATGAGAGTGCTCCCTAAAAAATAGGAAGCAGTTGCCATCTTCTACAACGTTTGAAATAACTAATCAATTGGCTTGTAGAAAGAGAAATTTGCTTTATAATTAGTTAGCCAAAATGTTAGCCGAAATCAATTGTTGCTTGCCGAATTCAGTTGCTGCTTGCCGAAATCAACTGCCATAATTAGTCGAATCAGTATCAAACTAGCTGAATGACCCCAAACCTATGAAGTTATCAAGTAGAAAAGTGTGGTCCAGTAGGGGATTTGAGTTTGTAGCCTATAAATAGGTCTTGTAATTCAAATTTTAGAGACATAGTCAATCCACTACAAGCCTATTTTACTCAATATTTTATCTTTCTACCTTTTCTCTCTCTACATCACAACTTTCCTTTACTACTTCCATTTACAAGCTTTCATTTACAATCATTCGTTTACAGTTTTCAATCTTTATTTTCAAGCAAATCTTCTACTTCATCTTCTTTTTTCATTGTTCACCTATGCTAAGCACTCTTTACATTTTTGGGATCATTTGATCATTATTTGGGATAAATCATGTTGATCATTATTTGGGATTGTGTTGAAGTAAGGTTGACCAAAACATATAGTGACTAACTTTACATTTTTATGCGACAACAAGTTTGCATGTCGGGTGGGACTAAATAGGTGAACATTTGCATTCTGGAAAAAAAAAATTGAATAACATGGAGTCGGCACATAAGAAAATTGGTTCCTACAAATCAATTGAATCAATTACCTCGAGAACGCCTATGATAATGATGACTACAACTACTTCCCAACCAACACAAACCACACCTCTTTTGTTGCAATACCTTTTAATGTAGCAAAATTTTTTGTGGAAGAACAACCAATGACAATCTCATTCATACAACAATGGATTGATAAGGGGATACATAATATTATATCTTAGTTATCCAAATAGTTAGTAGATATTGTGAAACTCATTGTTCATAACGAGGTTCAACAAGCTAGGGAGATAGAAAAGAGATGGGTAGGACTGGTTCAACTAGTTTAGTAGAATTCAATTCAGGCAGAACTGATTTGACTAGTTTAGTTGAATTTGGATCAACTAGTTCATTCAGATTTTGTTAAGCTAGCCAAACCAAATTCTATTAAGCTAGTTTACCTAATTTTGAATTAGCTAGTTCAGCCAATTTCGAATAAGCTAGTTCAGCCGAATTGGAATAAGCTAAGTTAGTCAAATTTGGTTCAACTAGTTCATCCAATTTCGAATAAGCTAGTTCGGCCGAATTTGGTATGCTAGTTCAGTCTAATTTGGTTTAGCTAGGTCAACCGAATATGGTTTAGCTAGTTTAGTCAAATTCAGTATAGCTAGTTTAGCTGAATCCTATTCAACCAAGTTTGGTTCCTTCAATTCAAATGAATCCCTAACTAAGAAAGATGTTTATTACACAGGAATATTCATACTTGAACCACTTGGAAACCAAAGTTTCCATAATTTAGTGTTTTGTTATGGACAAGCAAAGTAGATCTATATAAGAAATAGAGCCATGACTAGTCTCTACTAAAGATCATGATGAATTCGGATAAGTAGTTGATTATCACTGTGATTAGAAACCTAATGTTATCGCAGTCTAGTTTCTTATGGAAATGTTGTCTAAAAGTGTTGATGGGTCAAAGTGTATTGGATCAATTTAAGCTAGGGGCATATAATAGTGCTATCTTAACATTTTAAATCTACTTTTTGTAAACCTAGTCAACTCGAAGTTGGGGGAAGCATATAACGATGTTAGTAAAGCATTATAAACCTACTTTCTGCAAACCTAGTAGTTATAGAAGATCTAACTTTTCACATGCAACAAAACCAAGTTAACCGAGAATCATATGCACTAGAAGAAGAAAGAATGGTGACAACATGATTCGTCTTCATGTAAAAAATGCAGGGGGCATTTGCTTACTCCCAAATTTTGCTGCAAAATTCAGTTGTTAAGGATTCCACAGAATGGCTACTAGCTAAGGTAGAATTTGACTAACTTTTATGTCAACTAAATGAGGTGAAGGCTAGTCTAGTTTAATATGAAATTGATGACTTACCAATATTAGCCAAACAAGGTTAGGAGAACATGGATAAGGTCAATACGACTATTTACAATGTTAGCCAAATGGCAGAATTTGACTAATAATAATTAGTTGAATGAGAAGGAGACCAATTTAGTTGAATGTGCAGCTGACTAATCCTCATTATTTACTAGACATGAAGGTTAGTTGAACATGGATAAGGCCAATACGACTACCTACAATGTTAGCCAAATTGGTAGAATTTGGTTAATTTTAAGGTTAGCTGAATGAGTAGAAAATCAGTCTGTCTATGTTTAGTACTAGCTAAGTGGGATATTCAACTAACTTTATAGTTAATTGAACATGGATAAGGTCATTTCAGTTATTTACAATGTTAGCTGAATGATAGATTTTGACTGACTTTAAGTATAAGAAAATTAGCTAAATTAAGTCAGATTTAATTTAATAAAGATAAGATGATATTTTTCATGATTATCTAATAATCGAATGACTTGTAGCCGTTGAAACTAATCAATGATAGTGCTTCCTACAAAATAGAAAGTGGTGTCCATCTTCTCCAATGATTGAAATAACTAATCGGTTGGTTTGTGGAGAGAGGAGAATGTATCTAGATTTTTGGAGCTGTCACCGGCAATTACTTGAAGATACAGACAGGTTTGGATATTCGAACCTTGCTCTAGGAAAAAACATGACACATTTTAATTTTAGAGGATAAAAAACGTAATAATTAAAATTTTACAAGGAGAACATTCAAACATTTCCAATTTCATGAGAACGAAAAACAAAATAATAATAATAATAATAATAATAAATGTTTGCTATCTTTTTAATCCTTAAACTTTTTATTTTTAATCCTTAAATTTTTTAATCTTTTTGTAGTCCTTAAACCATTGGCGGATGCAAGTATAAGGATATGAGGGCAATTGCCCCCACAAGAATTATTTATTTATTTATATATGTGTTGTAAAAAAATAAATTTTTCCTCAAAAAAGATAGATATTGCTCTCATAAGATAATTGATTTTTAATGAATGTAAAAAAATAGAAAAAATAGAATTAGTTGATATTAATTTTAATACTATATCCTTTTCATTTTTTCTGGTATTGACAATAAAAAATCTTATAACACTTTTAAAATATGAAAATGCATAAAAGATAATTGTAATATGTAGAAATTTTACTATTTTAAATTTCTTTTGCCTATGTATTTTGTAAAAAAATTATATTTTTTTATGAAAATATTATAAGTTATATCTTTTTTCTATTAAAAAAAGGTTTTGGGTTGGTCATTGTCCTGAACTTTTTTGTGCTCTTATTTAACTTTTTTTCATCTTTAATTTTAATATCTTTAAAAAAATAAAAGTAAGAGTAAAAAAAAAATTAAATGATTAAAAATAAAGAAACAAAAAAAATTCAAGTTTAACGACTAAAAAAATAATATACCCTAAATAATAACTACCCAGTAGCAAAAGAAAAGGAAACAGAAAAAATAAAAAAAATAAAAAGTAAAAGAGAATGGTGCCATCGTGATTTGTGATATGGATGGTAAAAAGAAGCACCATGTCTATGCAGTACGACCACGTTTTTTGCTGGGCAAATCCTCGTCCTCGAAATTCTTGCAAGTCCGGGGGTGGCGTAGAGGACCCAACAGTTTGCCGACGCCGTCGAATATGTTCGCCGCGCTGTCGGGAAGGGAGGTCGATCACGGCAGCGGCAATGTAACGGTAATGGAGAAAATGGGTAAGTTGTTGACGCCGTGAAAATGAAGTTGGGACGTCGGGGAGGTTTTGGGGGTGCGTTTTGTCTCTGTCTTTAAATGATTGATGATTGCTGTCGGAAGCTTGTTGAAGGTGGGGCATGCAGTGAACACAGTAAATAGGAAATACATCGAACATAAGGTGGGCAAGTGGATTGGACAAGGGAAAACGCACCCGTTGTATGCAAAGTATGCAAAGATACAACCAAACATACATGGGAGGCATTTGAATGCCAATCTCAGATTTTATTCACAAGCAAGCAAATGTGGGGTTTTCTTCCATGTTTTGAATGGTGGGGTTTCGTTAGTATTATGCTTGTTCATTTTTTTTCCCCAGCATGCTGAGTCCTTGTTCTAGCTTCCTGTATAAATATGGCATATGCGGATTCATTTTAGTTATATGGATCCTTTCTTTTGGTTTGACGGGTGGCATGCAGATTATGCTTTATGCAATGATACTTTTTGGATTGTTATTATAATTTTGTATTGTTAAGAAACTGGTTCTGTTAATAATGTACTTAACAAGACCTTTATTATAATAGCTTTTGTATTAGTTTAACATGGGACGTTTTGATTATGCATTGGGGAGTTGTGGATCATAATTAATTAACGGCTAAAATATGTTTTTATATCTTCATATTTGAAATTTGTATATATTTTTTCATTTTTATAGAATTAAAATGTATCATTTTTTTTGGCTTCATGCATTATTTTTGTATATTGACGAATGTAAATATCAAAAATTAAAATCAGTAACAAAAATTAGAGAATAAGACTATGTTTAACAAAACTAGTTAAAATACTAGCTCAAAGTTAAAAAAAAAAAGTGATAGTTAAGAATTAGAAACTAAAAAATTAACTTATTAAATTATAAATATTTGATAAAACTAGTTATCAAATTAGTTAAAAAGTGTAAAATAACAAAAAATAATAATAAAATTATGATTTATGGATAATAAAAAAATTAAATAAATTTATTGAAGATAAAAATAAAAGAATACATAAAAAGTGAAAAACTAACATTTTAAAAACACTATTTGAATTACTGTTTCAAAAAATATTATAAACTATTGAGCAACCGTTAAGAAACTTTTTTTTATTGAATAATCAAATAAGTTTGTAAACTAGTAAAAAAATTAAAAATTACTTAAGCATAGTAAATATCTTGTTAAACATAATCTAAAAATGAAAACCTAAAAAAAGTATTTAACTCTTTGATTTATTCTAAAAGGCCTATTTCAATCTGGTTATCCTTTTAATCAAGTTCTAATTCAGAGAAGTCCGTACATAGTCTCGTCGTAATTGTAATAGAGATACATCCATCCAATTAAAAACATATGCAGTTAAGTCTTTGTTCATGTATCAATACCGTCAGTAAATTTTACGTTACATTGAAGTATTAGTTTAGAACATAATAATTTTCAATGATTAAATAAATTAAGAGTCATCGTATACCATTTGGACTAGTCTAGGGTAGCTTGTAGTAAATGGTTAAGATAACTGAACAGAAATAGCTAATTTTTGTATCTTTTTACATCATTATAAAAAAAGGGAATAAAAATGGCCATTTTACAATTTTTTCTACACCACTTTTATACCTGTGTTGCATGTGGTCAAGAGTTTAGTCATGCAGATGCCAAAATTCTCTTTTGAATAAATGTATATAAAAAGAGGTATTAAAAAGGTGGGGTGAAATTATTGTGACATACATGAAGTCACAATTAGAGGTTCAGCATTTGAGTTTTTGATTAAGGTTTGAAAATCGATTCCTGACTTAAGAATAGAGATGTAATTGAAAATATTGTTTTATCCTGAAATGTACCAATCTAGTTAGAAAATAAGGTAAGTAGGATCTCAAATAGAAGCCACGGACGCCAAAATAACAGGAAAAAAAAAATTACCGTTGCAGAGAAGAGAACGCACAAGGGGTTATCCTGGCCCCACTGATGCAGCTGGGAGTACTAAGTAACGAACTGAGAGTGATGAGGATCTTAAGTAAGACTTACTCATCTGTTCAAAATTCAAATATTTAACCATGTTCTGTCTCAGTGGCCGACCCACCACGTGAATCTTCCTTATCACATCACGTGCGGGTGTTGAAATTGAATTCCGCACATAAAACATGTGACTGAATAGAACGAGTGGCTCATAGATGCTGCAGTTCCTTTTGGCATGGCATAGGTACAAAGTTAAAGACTAGAAGAAATTGTCCTTGTTTCCATAATAGGGCATGACACAATCCCAGGACGAATAAGAGTTTGGAAGCTAAACTAAAGTTGAAGTTTGGTACACCACGAATGCTCTTACTCTGATATCATCACTGGCCTAACTTGGTACTCACAACATGACAATGTCTTTCAGTTAGAATTACTCACAACATTATCCCACTTCCAATAATGCCATGAACCCATGATCATAGCCTTCAAGTAATATAAGATTAGTTAGGTGGTTAAAAAAAAAGTCTACGAGTTTAATTTATTTTACTAACAAATAGAAACAAACTAATAATTAATATTTATTGATAAAAGAAAATATTATTAAATAAATTATCTATGACTATGATAAATGAGACCAATAGTTAGCAACTATTTATGAGTTCCATATCAAAATGATAGTGATAGTTTTCTATTATTGCTATTAATTTCCTTAATAAAAAAGGATACGGCGATTACGTGAGTTTACGAGGCAAATGTGAAGACTGAAGACGTCACTGCATGATGCAGTCATGGACAAGAGTTAGGTTCCCGTCACAAGGAAAAAAGCGGGTGAATTGTTAACAAATATTTCTAAGGTGGCTATAATGTGACCACTTTTTAATATATATGGGGATTAAATGCTAGTTCATGAGAGCACATGCTTGGTTGTCTTTCCGTTTATATGAAGGTGATCTCTGACACTATTATCTGACTATCCCAACACGTTAGTTACACAATTTACTTGCCAAACTATTAAAATTTTAAAGTTCAATGAAAAACAGTAGAAAAAACTATCAACATGAGAAAGTTTTAAAATATTTATCCATCTGTCATCAAGTAATATTTGGTCTACACGTAATTGCACATCATTTTTTATCCTATGAAATACCCCTATACAATAAGTTAATATTACTATCATCATTAGGTTCAGCTTGAGACAAAGACAAAAGTTATGAAATCTAGGTACGTTAAAACAAAGCAATGATTAAGAAAATAGGACTTGCTATAACAAATCAACAAGACTGTCACTGGCAATATATTATTCGAAGTTTCAAAGTTTGTGGTTCTCAACCATATCTTTTTATAGTCCACATACCATCACATTTGATATATATATAATTTTGTGCAGATATAGTTTAATTAAGAGCCCATAAGTTACGGAACATAACTAACTTAGTTCTTAAATATTGATGGTACGCAAAAGACCGAAGTACTCCAAACATCCAACTACTTGTATAAACAAACCTAACATGTTTTAAGCCAGAGACTACAGCTTAATTTATGGAACTTAGACACTTAGGTTTATATATATTATTTATATTTATGTTTATAGGTTTAATTCCCGTTCAGTAATTGGCTAATTGCATTGACCAGATATCCTCCATGCTCCAATAGTTGTTGTTGTCGTCGTCATTGGTACAACAACTAGAATGATGAGGATTTGTTGGGAACTGAATTGAAAATGGATCTAACATTCCTTGATAACTGGGTGGAGAATAGGTTTCTATGGGCTGCGCCATGGTGGACACTTGGCTAGTGCAAGCTTGGGGATGATAAATTATCTCAGAATTACTACTCTGTTGCTGGAAGCTGCTGGAAGCTTGCTTGAGGTGCTTCTGGATCCTTGTCCTCCAGTAGTTCTTAATCTCATTATCAGTCCTTCCGGGTAGATGCTTGGCAATTTTGGACCACCTGCGTTGGGAATTGATGAATAATTTGTAACAGACAGTGACAGATATCTGAATAGTACTGTATTAGTTTTGTTGAGTAATAATATATATCAATCATCATTTATTCTAAACATCTCATTAGCACATTTTTTTTTTTATCTTTTCTCTATGACGTTATAAATCCAATTATACTTATATTTTTTTCTTTTTTTTCTTTAGATGTTGAATAGCATATTAGTTGTTTATAAACATTTCTAATTTTGTTTTGAATGTAAATTTCAGATAGAGTGTGATATTTAAACACAATTTTTTAGACACTAAGAAATATTTATCATTTATTTTTTTATCACGTCATAACACTTATAATATCTATATTATTCATTCTATTTTTGTTTATCACTAAGAATCACTTGGCATTTTCGTTTCTCTTCTAACTTTTAATTATTTGGAAAAACTAAAACAAAAGCATTAGATTTTTTCTATACTTTTATTTTAGTTTTATTGAAAAATTAGAAGTTAGAAAAAATCTAAAATCTAATTATAATGAAAAACTATTTTGAATTACTTTATATATATATAAAGATTACTTGTTTTAAAGGATATTTATAATTTCAAACAAAAATAAATTAGCTTCCTCTTATTTTAAAAATCTCTAAATATAATAACTAAATTATTTTATTGAAATCACATTTTTTTTTAATTTATAAAAAAGGGAATGAGTAATTAATGTCAAGCTAAAAAAATGTTTTAGGAGTGTATGATAAGCAGACACCTAAATGTGATTTGCACTTTTATATCTAAATTGGAGAAGTGTTAGTCTCATTTGATAAGCAGAAATCCAGTAGAATATTGGTGTGGTTGGACAGAGTGTACACGAGGGTGCGTGAGAAAAAGTAAGCTAAAATATTTGTGTAATCGATCTCATGAAAAAGAAGGTATTAATTTGTTGAAATCTAATTAAAAGTTGCCTATTATTGTTGACATATTTCATTTTGGTTAGTTAAAAAGTGACAACTCCTATATTAAATAGGGTTGTGTGTCTGAAGGAGGCCATGTTCCATGGTTGAGAATCAATGTGGCATTATGTTTAACTCACTTATAAAAAGACCAATGTTGAGGTACCCACAATGCTGAATTTCCTTTGGTGTATGGAATTGATGCCTTTGCATTGTAGCGTGGGCTACAAGATCAGAAATTCAGATTTCTCAATGCATGCCTCGGGTAGGGTATGGTTCAATTATCTCCTCTTCTCTTTTCCATGTACTCCTTTTCATTTTGTTATCTACAAAAGGCCCCATCTTTTAAACATAATTCACCCCCCCCCTCCCCCCCC